>NC_081415.1:104226795-104526795 GCF_030272615.1 Cryptomeria japonica
GACCGTGGGTTCCTTATGATGGGTTGCGAGAACTTAGTTTCGCGGGTGCTCCAGTTGTTCTTTTGAGACTTCTTCTTATCATGTTCAGATGAATCCTTTTCCTTTTTTGGAATCAATCATGTATCTATTGGAATGATGTGGTCGTATGTATTATTGGTTTATGTATGCCTTGATGGCAGGATGTAAATGATGTGAACCTTATGTATTCTTCACCCTAATATTTTTATTAGAGGGGTCTTGCAGTTGAGCAAATCCGGAGATGTAGCCCTTTAGGGGTGAACTCTGATATCATTTTTTTGTTATGTGGTGTTTGTGTTCATCTGGTTCCTTTTTAATGAGCAAGTATGGATGGCATTATGGTTAAAATGTATAATGTGATTTTAGATGATGTTAACCTTGAATGCATGTATGTAGTTATCTTATTAAATGCAATTATTTGGATCATGAAGCATGTAGCTTTGAATAATGGAAAGTGTAGTCACATAAACCTGTCCATTTTAATTAAATGAATATTTGCTATTTATTTGATTAAAAACCTACTAGCCAATAGTTAATTAAATTAATATTTAATTCATTCATTCATTCAACCAAATTCACAAACAATTAAATGAATAAATTCTATTTATTCAATTTAATCCTCTTTTCTCTTTTGAATAAATTAAATAAAACATTTATTTAAATCATTTATTCCCCCCCCACTTGCATTTTCCTACATCTCCCACTTGCCTCCTAAATCCCCTTCCTAAATTCTTCTAGAACCTATCTAATCCTAATCAATTAGCCTAATCCATCCCCTAATTATTGTCACATTCCTAAGCAACTTGGAGTCACTTCTCAAAGACTTCAAAGTGTTTGAAAAGCATTTTATGCTTTGTGTGTTCAACAATTTAACCTCTAAAGTCTTCTAAACCACTTATGGCTCTTACATGACCATTTATGGTTAACCCCTAGCTCAACCCTCATGTGACTCATGTGTCTCCTCAAGCATTTATTGCTTTGACCATGGTTATCCTTTTAACCCTTGCACAAAATTTTATCCATTGGATAAAATCTTTATTCTTTGAATAAAGAATTTATTCACTCAACCCAACCTTGACCTTAACTCCAAAGTTAACCTTTAGGTCATATCAAGCATTTAATGCTTATTCCCTCTCCTCTCAACCTATCTCATATTGACACTTGTCATCCTGAGATTGGGTTGAAAGCCCTCACATGGATTGAATATCATTCAATCCTGACCCTTGTTGAGATTACTCAATCTCAACCATCCATTGCCCTATTTTCACTATAAATAGAGCTCTCATTTCTCATTTTCAAATCCTCAAGCATTTAGCATTCATAGTCATAATCTAGAAAACGTGTATGCATTTAATATATAGGCATTTCTAGAGAGCATTTAGCATCATATTCACTCTTTTGGTTTAAAATCAATTGGATAATTAGATAAATCTCTTATTTCAGCTTTTATTCACACTCGCATAGCATAGTTAAAATATTTCAATCTTGAACCTCCATAAGCATCCATAGTGCAAAAAGTTGCTGAGAGCTACACTAATTTCGAACCTAGAGAGGAGAGGAACAAAGGAGAAGGAGCTAAGAGAATGTTAAAAGGCATTTGGAGATGTCTTCTGGTATTTACTTCCATAGTTAAATCCTTTATCATGTTTTTAGTGTCTCTTTTGATATGCTTGCTTAGATTAGTTTTTGGTTGATTAACACTAACAGTTTCTTGTGTTTTTGTGTGTTATTCCACCACAGATTTTTGTCTAACCTTATCCATTTTGCAGAGCATCATTTGGTGAACTTGACGTGAATCAAACACGTAGAGCATCATTAGGTGAACCTGACGTGAAGCCAACAACATTTTTTTTTATTACAAACTAACTTTTTGACTGTTTAGCTTGACACACAAGTCGCACTTTAGCGTTTTTGTTCGCGCTTTAGCGCTATTGTCCAAGAATTAGCGCTTTTGTTAATAGTATGGTGCTATTGTTCATTAGTTAGCGCTTGTGTTTCTGTATTAGTGCTTTTGTATTGCTATAAAAAAAAAATCTTTTAGCACTTATGTCTATACTTTTGCACCTTTGTGTTAAGTAGCGCTTCTGTTTTTACATAGAGTAGCGCTATTGTAACAGAACATTGTAAAAAAGGCCTTGTAACCGATAAAATTATTTTTCTTAGGCTTGTGGGAGGCAGAATATATATGGAATATAACATTTAAGTATAAGTGACATTTCCTCTTCTCTTTTCTCTTTCTTATACTTTAAGTGACATTCCATATATATTGTCAGGATGTTTGAGAGGGGTTTCAGACTTCTAGGAGTTGTAATGCAAAATCTAGTTTTTGGAAGATCCTCCAAATTTCAGACTTAATCAAATTTCAGGGCATTTTAGGATTAGGATTTGTAAAATTTGTAACCAAAATCAGAATTTAGGCTTGTGTAAGCCCACACTAACCTTTGATCACTGACTGTGTGCAGGTTCTAATCTTTTTTGTGCAGGGGAAGGAGTTAGTTTAAAGGCTTTAAGTTTCTTTTTTTACTTTCTTTCAACAAAAGTTGGTTAAAAATAATCCACTCTCCCTTCTTGTACAAGTTAAAATAAATCTCACATTGTATTTTGGAGTGCATAAAATTAATCTCAAACTTGTTTTTGGTGCTTAAAAGAAAATTCATCTTTCTTTATTGCAAGGTAAAAAGAACAACAACTTCAAATTTGCTTTCATTGCAAGTTAGGATTCACTCATATTTGGTGCTTAAAACAAGACAAGACAAATCTCATTTTATTGTGTCAAAATTAAGGAAAACTCACAATCAACACTTCAATTTTTGGTGCAAATAAAAAGAACAATCAATTTGTCTCATTTTGCAAAAATGATTTTACTTCATACAAACGTGTTTTTCATTAAGTTGACCAGGATTTCAAATTCTAGTTTATTCAAACATATTGCCTTTAAAGTTAAAAAAAACATCATGGTTGTTGGAGCAAAATCTCCAATTAGATAGAACATCATTGCAATGACAAGTTAAAAAGAACAAGTGTATTTTGTGTTTGGCACACTTGTGCAAAAGAGTTGGTCGAGTGGTCCTACTTCTAACACACACTATCCTCTCCCTTGGCTTTCATGGTCCTAGGTGCAAGAGAAAAGTGTTAGTAACACTCAAGTTTTATCTTTTTAAGAGAGGCCTACCAAGAGACACATCACTCTTGGGAATGACCTTGTGCGGTAAATCCTTCGAGCCACTATAGAAATCAGGTGAGTGAAAGTTGTAGCCTTGGGTATAGCTGTTCCTATAGTGTAACTTGCCGAAAGGACAAATGGGCCCCACCACAAGTTACAAGGCTCTTAAGTGAGTCACTGCAGAATGAACTTATGTCCAAAAACATCAAAAATTACTAAACACTGTTAATTAGTAGCCCACCCATTCTATTGATTGAGGATATTTGGGTGAAGTTTAGTGCAAGAGCATAGATGGTTTTGCTCCCAAGATACTCACCATACATATTTCCTTGAATAGAAACATAGCTTTTTGAAAGGTTACTTGTAGCCCGATAAAAGTGGTGACTCCCCCATCATAAGGATCATCTATTTGTTATGCTCGCACAAGACTTAGTATATCACATCCTTACTTGCCACGATAGGATTCATAAGGTATGTAGTACCAAAGTCAAATAAATATCAAGATGTGGGCTGAAATTATCACAACTGGCCATTGACCTTAGGGATAAAAAGTGTTTGAAGTGTTTTCATTTTTGTGTCAAGACCAGTGCAAATTGAGTCGACTTAAAGCTTTGGAAAACACCTAAAATACATTTGAAGGAAAGGGTCATAAAAAGTTAAAAAGATTGGATTGATCTAGACCCATACTTACTTGTGCCTTTTGAGACAACATTCTTGTGTTTATGTGCTTGCTTTGTTTTCTTGTCAAAGAAACATCATAAAGAAACCAAAATCCAACACAAATATTCATCCAACACACACATTTTTTAAAACACAAAAGATCAAAAACATAGAGCAACAATCAAAGTATCAAACTATATGACCATTCTTGACATCTTGAGAAAGAAGAATCTTCATCAAAACATCAGCTTGAAGAAAATACCATTGAGCTCAAAGGCTCTTATCAAAAAGAGGAAATTCTTCTATCTTAATAGACAAATCTTTGTCTATCGTAGAACCTTCGTACGTCGCATGCGTCTATATCTTCAAGGGAAATCAAACGAATTTGATCAAGAGTCATTAAACCGCAAAGATTTTATGCAATATTAAGCTTTGAGTTATCACAAAAATAAAGGAGGCAAAATCAATCCTGACTTCTTTCCTAACATTTGCATCACATATAACCAAGCTCGGGAAGAACCACCAACTCACGAAAGAGAAGCGGAAGAATTTGTCCCATATGTGACACAAAACTTTTATTGAAGTTCACATTTCATCCATTATCATATCCACATCTCTTCAAATCCACTTCCAACTCTCAAAACATCAAAAGATTTTTGTCCTAAGTTCTATTTCAAAATATTGCTTGAATCAAACACAAACACATCACTTTTTAGAGTGTCTCTCCAACTAGGATAAACTCATCCTAAGAGACATTTCTACGTAGGTTAAAACTAGTCTATGAGTGAATCCTCTCATTACTAGGTAGTTGGATCTGTAACACATCTCAGATCTCTATAAACCTTATCAAAACTTTGTCAATCCAACACAACAAGCAATTCAAGAAAGAACTTTGGTAACATCTACCTTTAGTGCTAGGGATCCATATGCAAAACACTTCACCAAACATCAATCTTTCATTTCATCACCAACTCATCATCATTTTCATCAAACTTCAACAAAAACTTATAAACAAAATGGCTCATACCAGATCAAGATCTAGAAAACAAGAAATTGAAGAGGAAGAGGAAGAAATATCAATGAGTTCCAAGAAGCCCTTGGAGGAAATGTAAATGATGAAAATCCAGGCACTCCTACTCTTGCGACAATAGAAAGGGCACAACACAATCCTCTCTTTCATAGACTTTTTGATGAAATACTCAGGAGCAATGTTGATGCTCACTTTGTAAGACTTGCTCAAGAGGGGGCTAAACTACCCTCTGACTTTGACGTTGCACAACTAAGACAAGCATCGGAACACCAAAGTTTTAATGAGGATGAAAGAGGTTGAGATCACATCAGATATAATCTTCATCAAGGTAATCCCCCACCTCCTCCTCCTCCAACTAAAATAAACATGTTGCAGCAACAAGTCAAAAATCTCACCCAGCAACTTCATAGTGGTGTAAAAACTAATCAATTTTCACTCAATGACATTTGTCCCTATCCCTTTGATAGGAATCTTCATATGCCACCTTTTTCATGAGGGTTTGAAACAACCAAGTTTGAAAAGTATAGAGGAAAAGGAGATCCTCATGATCATGTTAGAGAATTCCATTCCACTTGCCTCGAAGTGGCATACAAGGACACATACCTAATGCAACTTTTTCCCCAAAGCTTGGGAGGAACAACCACGTCATGGTTTTCCTGATTACCAAGTGGCATTAGGACCTTTGAAGAGTTAGTCTAGAAGTTCCTGACACATTACTCACACAACATTGAATGTGATATCACAATGGCTGATCTATGTAACATTAAACAAAAACCATGTGAGCTATTTTTCAGTTTTTCTGCAACGATGGCGTCAAATGTCTAGTAGATGTTCTCTTCAGTTACCTGAACAAGAACTAGTGGAAATATTTATTTCCAACTTAAATGATGAAATGCAATTTCACTTAGATGTAAAAGACACAGATTCTTTCAATGACAAGATCACCAAAGGCTTAAAATATGAGCGAGCTCTCATCAAAAAAGGGATTATCAAGATATATAATGAGCCAAAGGATGGCCCTCGCCTGCGCTTCAATAGTGACAAGCCTAACTGCTGGAACAAAAACAAAAACATCGTCAATGATGGAGTTATGGATGCAAGAACTATCAAAAGTGCACAACCTGTGGTTCGATTTGCAGGACAGAATCCCCCACCCAAGAATAGCATAGTTACTCCTCCAAATCAAGGCCGTAACATATCTCAAGAGGAACCCAAACAACGTCAACAAAATTTTAAACCAAAACGAACATACACTCCCTTAGGGGAACCCATCAAAAAGGTGTTACGTCAATTGGTTTCTCAAAATCTGGTGACCTTACCCAAAACATCAAATTATGACCCCAAGTCAAACCTTCATGGTGGAGGGATACTAAGCATTGCGACTTCCATCAAGGGAAAGGACATAAGACAAGCAATTGTCACAGATTGAAAGATCTTATTCAGGATCTTATTGACCGAGGTGAAATCGAAATCGAAGGACATGACCCAAAGACAATAAACAATGATCATCTCATGTTTAAAAATTTGCTTCCATCATAGGATCAAAGCGATCCTTCCACTTTAGGGTGAAACACAGATACCACCAGTTATACGCAAGCTACATATAATTACACTATGAATCACCTATATGATGCCAATGAATAGATTGCAACTATAACCATCAAAAATCCCAACTCCACTTGCAATGTTGTTACATGTCGTAGCAAGATTACCATAAAAGAAGCTCCACAAGGCACCCCATCTATCCCAAAGCAATATAACCTTGTGGACCAATTAGACAAAATGCCTGCACTAATATCTATCTTAGAGCTATTATGCCTATCTCCATCCCATAAAACAATCTTGGATCAAGCTCTCTAAGAGGCATCAGTCCCTGCAAACCTAAATACAGATCAGTTCCAAGCCATGGCTGGAAATCTAAGGTCATCACCTTGTCTCACTTTTTCTGAAAGTGACAACTCCTCCTTCTAGCAACCTCATAATGCCTCACTCCACATTGAAGGGTTTATCAACCAACATAGGATCAAGAAAGTCTTGATCGACAATGGAGCAGGCCTAAATATCTATACACTACAATTAGTCATAGCTTTGGGATATGCAATTGAATTAGTGGATCCCTGCAAGAAGATCACAATCAAAGCCTATGATGATGCAGAGCGTTCATCCACAGGAGCTGTGGTGCTACCAATTTGAGTAGGCCCTATGGTGAAACACATCATCTGTCAAGTTCTAGACCTTCCTCTACCATACAATTTATTGTTAGGAAGACCTTGGATACATGCCATGCAAGTCGTTCCATCCACCTACCATCAGTGTATCAAGTTCCCACAAAATGGTGTAGAAATCACAATCCTGGGTGATGCAAACCCCTTTGCATATTGTCATAATATCAGTCATCAACCAGAGATTACCATTCCCAACAACAGAGAAGCCATCTCCTCCACATCATATGTAAGTCCATCTTTTGTTTCTAGTTCAAACACCACTATACCCAAGCAAGAGACGCTCAAGATGAAAATAGCAGAGGAAGGTCTTGGGGATTACAATTTGAGCCAACTCTTTTGTGTGGGACAAATGCCTACTTCTCCTAGAACTCACGGTAAACCTTAATGGTTACTTCAACAACCACTGATCAAGCCAACATGTACTTTGACGCCATTCATCCTTGGAAAGAGTCAAGAAGAAGAGACCCAAGATGAGGACTTAGCAGAATGGATCTATAAAGATCCTACCACCACATAAATCCCACACGCTAAGCTTCCCACAGATCAATATGGCAAAGGCCTTCTTATTATGCAAAGAATGGGTTATGATGGTCAGAGTGCTTTTGGACCTTGCAAGCAAGGAAGACATGAACCGCTGCAACTGAAATTAAAACCCAAAGATAACACTGGCCTATTCTTTCAAAAGGAGATATTTCTTAAACTTGGATTCAAAGGGAAACCCAACAAACCACTATATCAGGCTATTACAAAGAGGTCACTGTTGGTTATAAAAGTAGTGTCAAACACCATAGCAACTGCCCCATTGAAGCTAAAAATCCTAGCACAACCATCTACAATACCCATCATCCCACCAATCAAACCAGTAACCCCATCAACAGCATCAATAACATCAATAACACCATTAGCAGCAACAAATGAATCAGAATACCTAGCAGTATCGACAACACTGGAAATTCTAGTAGAAGCAACAGAGTCAACACTACCCATACTCCCCGTATCAGATTTGTTGATCCCCATAATCCTTCCTGCAACACCAATCATTTCATCTACAAAGGTACATCAACCAATCACACCTGTAGTGTTTAACTCAAAGGAAATCACAGTATGGTACAGTAACCTGTTACTGGAAAGTGACTCAAAAACTGACTCACATGAGTGAGAATTTGATTCCATACAACTTAATACTTCAGATGAGGAAGACACCTCACCACCTCCACCTCACAAAGACATCCCTATTTACGAAGAATAGATAAAGACCTCTTGGGTTCCTGAGATAGAAACTTCTTCCACAGACCCTACATCACATCCTATGCCTGATTCTGACAAGGAGAGTACCATCAATGACCTTCACCACAACGTCTTAACCCTCACTGACACATCTAACAAACTTAACCTAATCGATGAGGTAATGCCCATTATTCATCCTGAACTCATTGAATGGAACCAACCTAATCCCCCATGTCTTGACCTTTTCCAAAATGATGAGGCAATCATTGACTTTTTGGAACTACCGGATAACATACCAAGCGGGGATCACAAAGCTGGATTTGCCATAGAACTTAATAGCACAACATACTTCAAGGCGGATGCCAAACCTTTCAGCTGCAAAAATATAACAATAAAACATGGATCTTCCAGTGAAAACCACATTGTGGCACTCTTTGATCCCACAAAAGTAAAAAGAAAGAGCGTATCCAATGGTGAAAACCTCTCTGAGGCGCTTGAGGATGAAACGTTTGTGTAAAGCGGAAAAATCGAACCCTAGTCGTTCTCCCCTCCCCAACTCCGAGGAGAGAGAAGGGAGAGTCACTAGGGTTGATGGTTTTCACTTAGGAGAGACTTTACATTCAAAAGAGGGGTTGAAACCCACAAGATCCAATCCCACGCAATGCAAGATTGGATTCTATATGAGTTTCAAGGGTTAAGACATCAAGGATACCCTCTTTTGAAAAGAAATGTAGATAGAAAGATTGAACTAGGAATGCATGTAAAGTAGGAAAGATTCGCTTATAAATAGAGATAGGGATATGGGATGAAGTTGCGGACCTGGAATTAGTAGTAAAATGTCAAGACGGTGCTGTTCTGCAAATTTGAGCGAAAGTTGACAGGACGATGGCGCCCGGCGTGCACACGGTCCTCCGAAAAATCCGCGAAACGAAGGTGGATCTGTTCGTCTCTGCACAAGGATTCCAGATCTTCAATTACAGCCGCGTACCTGCAACCTACACACAGAAAAGAGAGGATGATTGGGGGGTTAGGGATGAGGGGTTTGCCTTTAGGTCAAACCCCAGTTTTGGAATTAACCAAGAAATGAGAAATTGCTATAAATGTAAATGATTGTAATGTAAAACAAGTACTAGTACCTTGTTGTAAGAATGTTTGTATTCTTACATGCGAAGGTGTAGATGTTGTTGTATGTTGTATGTTGTATGTGGTATGTGATCTCCTCTTCAATGGTTGAATCCTTGTCTTGAATGCAACACTTAGCCTTGAATGGAGACTTAGAATGCTCAATTGCTTGAGGGAATGCTTGAATGCTTGAATGCTTGAATGTTTGAATAGAGTTTCCACATCTTGTACACATATGTCCTTCCTTTTTTCAACCTCCTCAAATGGGAGAGGAAATGTAGTTTATATACTTGTCAATTAGGGTTGATAGACTGATTTTCCCGACCTTAGGCTGACCAGGAAATGTTATTTTCCAATTTGCAAACATAAAGACCCGAGACCCAAAAGAGACTGGGCCCAAAAATAGGGCCAGGGACCAGGGCGCTGGGCGCCATGGTCCCACCTCTCGAGACAGTAGGGTGCAAGGAGGGATCAGGCCAGGGTGCTGAGAAATGCAGTTTTTGATGTCATGAACAAGTTTCGGGGTCTCCATTCAGGTTCCATGTTGCATCGCCATCGTGAAGACCCAAATGCAGTCGAAATTGCAAGTGTCACAATTTTAGGATGCTACAGTTTGATATTCTCCCTTCTAGTACACAACAGGAACGATTAACAATTCTCATCGAAGAGACAAAAGAATACAATGTGGGGACTCCTGAAACTCCTCACCACATACATATTGCATCTCTTTTAACTCCAAAGGAACAACCCAAGTTTGTAGAGTTCTTCCAGAAGCATCAGATCAACTTTGCATGGTCATATGCAGACATGCATGGTCTTTATTCAGATTTAGTCATGCATCACTTCACCATAGCAGAAGGAGCCAAACCTGTCAAGCAGAAACTTTGCAAGATGCATTCTCAGATTGCGGTATTAGTCAAAGAAGAACTCAAGAAACTCCTAGATGTTGGTTTTATTAGACCAATTGATTATGCAGATTGGATATCCAATATTGTGCCTATCGGCAAACCAAATGGGGGCATCCGTATCTGTATTGACTTTAGAGATCTAAACAAAGCATGTCCTAAAGATGACTTCCCCCTACCAAACATCAACATAATAGTGAACCTAACAACAGGACATGCCATGCTTTCACTCATGGATGGCTTTTCAGGATACAATCAGATAAAGATCGCACTAGAGGATCAACATAAGATGACCTTCACATGTCCATGGGGAACATACTATTGGAATGTCATGCCTTTTGGTCTAAAGAATGCATGAGCAACCTATCAAAGAGTAATGACCACCATCTTCCATGACATGATGCATACTATAATGGAATATTATGTTGATGATTTACTGGAAAAATCACTCACAAGAGAAGGTCATCTAGAAATATTAGAGAAAATCTTTGATAGACTAGAACAATATCATGTTTGACTCAACCCAAAGAAATGTGTCTTTGGAGTAACCTCCAGGAAGCTTCTAGGATACATTGTCTCAAGCAAAGGCATTGAGGTCAACCCAGCAAAGGTCAAAGCAATCATGGACATGCCACCACCAAAGAACATCAGCTAGCTAAGGACACTACAAGGGCATCTTCAATCTATCTGAAGATTCATTGCACAATTGGCATATAAGTGTCACCCATTTACACACCTGTTACACAAAAACATCCGCTTTCAGTGGGATACCAGATGCCAGCAAGCATTCTATGTTCTTAAAGACTATATCATGAATACCCATTGCTGATCCCACCAGATTCGAGCAGACCTCTATTACTCTATATTTCAGCAACAAGTACAGCATTGGGTGTACTATTGGCACAACATAATACATAAGGGAAAGAGTGTGCTATTTACTACATCTCTTGCATAGTGGTTGGCTATGAACTTAATTACACACCTATTGAGAGAGCTTGCCCAGGAGTAATCTTGGCAACCACTAAGTTGAGGCACTATCTATTGACACATAAAGTACAACTCATTGCAAAAATTGATCCACTAAAGTATTTACTTAGCAAAGCAGCTTTGACAGGTCACTTGGCGAAATGGGTGATGATTCTAAGTGAATTTGATATTGAGTATGTGGACCATAAAGCTATCAAAGGACAAGTCATTGTAGATCAGTTGGCTGATGCACCACTCATAGGTGATCATCCTCTCATTTCCAATTTTCCAAATGAAGAGATATTCATGATCACATCAGCACAACCATGGAAACTGTACTTTGATGGTTCATATACTAGGCATGGCTCAGGGGCAGGCATTTTGTTTATCACACCTCAAGGTGACAACATCCTGAAGTCTTATAGGCTCACATTTCCATGTACAAACAACATAGCTAAATATGAGGCCTTGATCATAGGACTCAGGCTAGCCATACAATAGAAGTTACAAGAACTACAAGTATATGGTGACTCCCAACTAGTCATTCGACAAGAAACAAAACCAAGGATGACAATCTCAGGCCATACAAACAAATGGTAGACAAATTAAAAACATCATTCACTACTATCACCTTTGAGCAGATACCCAGAGATCAGAATCGAGTTGTTGACGCTATGGCTACCATTGCATCTCTCCTACATCTTCCACATAATTCAACACGCTACGAGTTCTTGGTAGAATAGCTTTGGATTCCCGCTTATGATATCCCTAAATCCGAGATGATATGTTGCCTTGTTGGTTCTGAATCCCCATGGTATGGTGAGTTCTACACTTACCTCCGTGATCACATACTTCCTCCTAACCAATCGAATAACCAATGCAAAACTTTCATTCATCAAACTGCTCGATATACCATTATTGTTGAAACCCTATACCAACGAGGTCTTGATGTTACTCTCCTTTGATGTCTGGAATAGGATGAGATAACAAAGACCTTAGAAGAGGTACATGAAGGAATTTGTGGAACTCATGCAAGCGGTCCATCACTAGCCAAGAAAATCCTATGCAATGGATACTATTGGCCATCCATGGAAAAAGACTCTTACTACTTTGTCAAAAAGTGCAAGAAATGTCAAGTTCATGGAGACCTGATACATGCACCAGCATAGGAATTGCAACCCATCACAACACCATGGCCTTTTTGTCAATGGGGCCTTGACCTTGTGGGTAAAATCTATCCACCTTCATTCAACGGCCACAAATTCATTATTACCGCCACCAAATACTTCACAAAGTGGATCGAAGTTGTTCCACTTACCCAAATCATTGGCAAGCAAATCACCTCATTCATCCTTAATTACATCATCTACCGGTATGGTGTACCCATGTCCATCATCACAGATAACGGACTTCCATTCAAAAAGTAGGATGTTCATGAGCTTTGTGAGAAATTCCACATCCAACACCACTTTTCCACTCCCTATTACCCACAAGGCAATGGTCAGGCTGAAGCATCAAATAAAAACATATTAAGAATCCTTAAGAAGACAATCAATGATGTCAATCGTGATTGGCACGTTCAATTGAATCCAGCACTATGGGCATACTGCACTAGCATTTGAACCCCTACAGGCACAACTCCCTACTCACTAGTCTATGGCACAGAAGCTATCTTACCTATTGAGGTTGAGATACCATCTCTACGAGTTTCCTTGCACAATCTCATTGATTATGAAGTATACAGAGTATCACATCTCCAAGATTTAGAGCTACTTGATGAGAAGTGACAAGCTGCATACAATCACTTCAAGGCCTATCAGCAGCGCATGAGCAAAAGCTATAATCATCAGGTTAGACCTTGTACATTTGAGGTAGGTGATCTTGTTCTTCAAGAGAATCCTCGTAACTAACCAAACCGAGAACATCAGGGAAAGTTTGAATCAATAAGGCTAGGTCCATATGTTATCACTATTGTATTTGGGTCCAGGGCATATCAGTTGGCTACTTCAGAAGGAGAACTGCTAGCAGATCCGATCAGCAATGTGCACATCAAACGGTTTTATACATAAGCTACACAGAGCATCAGGCTCCCATACATACCAAAAAAACACCGAAAACATTCAGATAAATGAGCTAAAGAAAATACAAAAAAAAAAAAAAAAATCAAAATAGTAAAGAAAAATCATGCATCCAAACGGTGAACAACCACTCTGGTGGCACCTTGGGTAAGTACAATGGTGAAAACCTAGAAAATAGGTGCCACTCATAAAGGCTATGGCCCCATTGCTTTTTAGACTTGTTGCGATCACGTTCATTACATCCACTCATACATCCATCCAAACCATGACTGGTTATTGATCTGCAATCCAGGATAGTACTTTATGCATCTCGCATCCCGCTTTTTCATAGTCATGTCTAAAACTGGGGGAAATTCCCTTAATCTAGTTGATGGAAGTGGATTCTATATTACTTGTGATTCGTTGGGTTCTTCAATCAAAACTGTCTCACAAAATCCAAAAACATTCAAAACAATCACCAAAATATCAAAAACATTGGAAAACTATCTCACAAAATCCAAAAGCATCAGAAAACATAAAAAATCAATCAAAAACATGGCAACACCTTGTACATATGCATCCAAGCAGATACCAAACAAACATTGTAAAATAATCCAATGATGACCACTTATCCGATCAACCAAACAATCAACATCAAACACACACCAACTGTCTTAAACAAGGATGCATCCTTCCTTACCAAAAACAAAGACAAAATGACATTTTTCTTTGACAAGAAAATTTTGTTTAAGCTATCAAATACTTGGTTGATTTGTAGGTTATTTATTCATATCAGGTTCCTACAACATTGTTTGTGTATCTTCTGTGAATTATTCTAATGAAGTACTGGGGCATGTACTAATGGTGTCTATGTGGGAAGTTCACAAAGCTATGTGATCTTATGCAAAATGCAATTATATATCACTATGGCTTGCTGACTATAGCATATACCTCGACCATATGAGCATGAACCATTATCGAGGGTCCATATTCTTTATTCTTTATAAATGCTATTTGCTTGCAGGTACAATGATCCATCTTTTGTTCCTACTGCCTCATCCAAACTCGATAATGATTTATCTCTTACTATGGTATGAACTTGTCTCGGGATATGATCGGAAAAAGATCAAGGAGGACATTCCAGGTCATGCATGAAAGGAGATAATCCTTGTCTATTCCGCAAGCAATACTCAGGTCAACTTGATCCATTATATCAAGTATCTTGTATTAACTTGCTATATCAAAATCCATGTAAAGAATACTTAGGTCATCTTGAATCATTATGTCATTCCATCTCATCTGTATATATTGCATTCTACTGCATTTCACCCATCCATACATTCATAATAGCTACATATCATGC
The DNA here is from genome assembly GCF_030272615.1 of Cryptomeria japonica. Classification (NCBI taxonomy): domain Eukaryota; kingdom Viridiplantae; phylum Streptophyta; class Pinopsida; order Cupressales; family Cupressaceae; genus Cryptomeria; species Cryptomeria japonica. The sequence goes on from NC_081415.1 coordinate 104,241,532, forward strand.
ATACATAGTCATAATAATGCATACTCTACTTTACTCATCTTCTTCCATAGGACTCGGTCCTAGGTCCTCCATATCTTCTACTTAACACTGAATCCCCCCTCACCCTCCCTATCTTGGTCATTATCATAATCCCTTCATCGTTTACCATCACCCCAATCAAGCCATGTTCATCACCATCCATCTCTAAATAGGAGGGAATGCGCTTCCCATCCTTAGTCAACCCAATCAAGCAAGTTACTCTATCTGCACAAGTACATCGACTCACACACACCTAGACTATCAACAAATACTCTGATCAAGTATCTTTGGGTCTCAACAGGTAATCGATCATGGTAATCCTAGACTACATCAGGCATTTATCATAATGACCTAGTCTCAATAGGGTTGCCATGATTCCCCACAACCATCCATCACACACACACACACACACACACACACACACACAATCAATTGATCAACCAATCAAACACAATCCAACATACAATTACATCAATTGTCTAAGTCTCAACAAGTATTTTACTTCATATACCATGACTTCATCGGGCAATTGCATCAATTGTCTAAGTCACATCAGGTCACTTTGATTCACTTACTCAGACTTTATCTTGTCCAAGCGACCAACTAACATCAACTGTCATGCTTTGACTCGATCGAGGTAATTAAACCAATTGCACCATATTGTTCAATCAATTTTAATCAATTGTATAGCATCAATCAAAATCACACACCACATTTGTACCGTATATTTTGCCTAACCTAAAGGTACTCACTGGCTTGTTGTTTCTCCATTTCACTCCGTTTTCTCCCATTCTTTCCCCGTTATTGCTATAAACTTCTCTTCTACCACCCTGCCAATTTTCATTCTTTTTTAAGAGATTGCCCGATTTTTCAAAAAAAATCGACCCATCTCTCGAGGGGGCATACCACCCACTAAATTAAAATTTCATGGGGCATTTATTCACACCTATGTTTCTTTCTTTGAAATGACGCGATAAACTGCACCGTCTCAAAGAGGGGCAAATATAGTCACATAAATATGTCCATTTTAATTAAATGAATATTTCTTATTTATTTGATTAAAAACCCACCAGCCAACAGTTAATTAAATTAATATTTAATTAATTCATCTTCAAAACATTCTCCTATTAATTAAATAAATTATTCAATTTATCTTAATTAATTCATTCAACCAAATTCACAAACAATTAAATGAATAAATTCTATTTATTCAATTTAATCCTCTTTCCTCTTTTAAATAAATTAAATAAAAGATTTATTTAAATCATTTATTCCCCCCCACTTGCATTTTCCTACATCTCCCACTTTCCTCCTAAATCCCCTTCCTAAATTCTTCTAGAACCTATCTAATCCTAATCAATTAGCCTAATCCATCCCCTAATTATTGTCACATTCCTAAGCAACTTGGAGTCACTTCTCAAAGACTTCAAAGTGTTTGAAAAACATTTAATGCTTTGTGTGTTCAACAATTTAACCTCTAAAGTCTTCTAAACCACTTATGGCTCTTACATGACCATTTATGGTTAACCCCTAACTCAACCCTCATGTGACTCATGTGTCTCCTCAAGCATTTATTGCTTTGACCATGGTTATCCTTTTAACCCTTGCACAAAAGTTTATCCATTGGATAAAAGTTTTATTCTTTGAATAAAGAATTCATTCACTCAACCCAACCTTGACCTTAACTCCAAAGTTAACCTTCAGGTCATATCAAGCATTTAATGCTTATTCCCTCTCCTGTCAACCTATCTCATATTGACACTTGTCATCCTGAGATTGGGTTGAAAGCCCTCACATGGATTGAATATCATTCAATCCTGACCCTTGTTGAGATTACTCAATATCAACCATCCATTGCCCTATTTTCACTATAAATAGAGCTCTCATTCCTCATTTTCAAATCCTCGAGCATTCAGCATTCATAGTCATAATCTAGAAAACTTGTATGCATTTAATCTATAGGCATTTCTAGAGAGCATTTAGCATCATATTCACTCTTTTGGTTTAAAATCAATTAGTTAATTAGATAAATCTCTTATTTCAGCTTTTTTTCACACTTGCATAGAATAGTTAAAACATTTCAATCTTGAACCTTTATAAGCATCCATAGTGCAAAAAGCTGTTGAGAGCTACACTAATTTGGAACTTGGAGAGGGGAGGAACAAAGGAGAAGGAGCTAAGAGCATGTTAAAAGGCATTTGGAGATGTCTTGTGGTATTTATTTCCAAAGTTAAATCCTTTATCATGTTTTTAGTGTCTCTTTTGATATGCTTGCTTAGATTAGTTTTTGGTTGATTAACACTAACAGTTTCTTGTGTTTTTGTGCGTTATTCCACCACAGATTTTTGTCTAACCTTATCCATTTTGCAGAGCATCAGAAAGTATTCATTAATTTGTAATGCAAGTAAAGTATGCATGGAAATTAGATGCATGGCATATATTTTAATGTATGAGTGAACGAATGTATGGTTAAATTGTAATGGATGAACTTCTCATGTTCTCTATAATTTTAACCTACCGAACGAATTTATCTTTATTTAAAGTATTATCATGTCATTCAGTTAATTAACTTATTGGATTTATTAGCGTGAGTTGAGTTATGTGTTGAATCAAGTAATCATGTTGGGAAACTCTTTAGGTGTTAGTTAAGTCTTCCGTTGTGTAAATCTGAACTTAGTGATAATTCAATGCATCATTATTCTGTTTATCTCTTTAAAAAAAACAAAAATTATTTGCACTCTATTCTTGTATTTTAGCATTATCCCTTCGGGGTTTCCTAGCAAGGTATTACATCTGGTCTTTTTCATCCTGAGCATAAACAATCTTGATAGTGTACTCCTGTCGTTGTGTTACATGACTTTTCTGATTATATCTCAGCTAGTTCAATCAAAACCTCATCAATCTGATCAATCGGATCTACTTAGATCACATATTATACAAGATAGATCATTCCTGAAACCAGACTTGGTCTCAATCACTTTACTTAATCATTACCTCAAATGAACAACTAGCTCCGATTTAATCTTGACTTTTGTATCACTCTTAGCTCTCAGTCACATTGATTGTAAATGCATGTTCAAACCAGGACCTCTTCTAAGAAAGCTGACAAAAGTAAGGACAGTTTTTTTCATTACAAACTAATCCATTCTTGAAAATCAAAACTATCATAAATATCCATGGCTACCTTGGCTCAACAAATTCAAGATCTCAAGAGATAAATATATGACATTCAAGCCCAACGAAAAGATTCAATGACCCCTTTTGAGATAAAATTTCATGATATCAAGAACACCAGACTTCAAGAAATGCTAAAACAACTATATAAGGTGGAACAAAAAGTAATAGAAAATCAAAAGCCAAATCTCATACGAGATCACAAGACATCTTCACCAAGACAAGAAGACATCTATCCCCTAGATAGACAATTTACACCTTTGGGGCAATCTATTGAGTCAGCTTTGGAAGAGCTTATTGAGTATAATCTTATCATATTGCCTCACAAGACCGTATGGGGATGTAAAATTTTGAGTAATTACTGTGCATATCATAGGAATAACAAACATAAAATTCAAGACCTCCTTGATGATGGTGTTATTGAAATTGAAGATCCTAATAAATCACCTAAGGAGAAACCAGATGTCATTACCAAGCATGATCAAAATTATGAACCTATGTCTAGCAATGGCCCACATGTAGCCTCCATCTCTTCCATGTTTCCTCCATCTCCTAAGGCTTCTCAACAAAATTCCATACCATATCCCTCAAATAATGAATCTAATGATGAAACTTATCATGTTGACCCTCAAGGGCTATCTCAAGGGCCATCCCATCCAATGGTTGAAAAAGATCCTATCTCTCTAGAATCCCACGATTTTCTCATTATAACTTTCCATTTCTTCCAAGATGATCTCATTCCATCTCAAAAGTAAAGCATCCTTACAAATCCCATTCCTATTCCACTTCATAAGAAAGATCATGATGCCTCTTCCATCTTTTCAAATGATCCTATTCAAAATGAAGAGTCAAACACCCTTCCTACTCTATCCAATGGTCCTCTTCCATGTCAAGATCAAAGTATCTCTTCATCTCCTTGTCATAATCCTCCATTTTCACCTCAAGGATCCATCATGCCTATAAAGCCCTCTCATGATCCTACAAGTCAAAATATTTATAAAGGCAAAGGGGTAGACCTTCACAAGCAAGAACGCCTCCATATTAAAGAAAATATTAAGGGTCTTGGCCTTAGTGTCATTCCTCAAGATGTTGGTACCCCTACTAAACCAAAATCCAGATACACGCCTTCCCCTTCATTTCTTCCATCCATTTTAGGACCCTATATCCCTCCATCCCTTATGAAGGATCAACAAAGGCATACATCTTCACACACCTTCCATACATCTAAAAGGACATAAAGGCCCACTAAACAAAATAAAGTAAAATCAAAAGTTATATGGGTTCCTAAGGCACTTCTAGAAGCAAATGTCTTCCAAGGAACTATAAAAGCATGAAAAATCAAAAACCATGTGGATCCCTAAGTGGCTCCTTGAAGCACAACAATCTAAAGAAAAATCCAAATCAACATCCAAAATTGTTGTTCCTCCATCCAAACCTTCCAAATCAATTTCTCCATCACCTCCTTCATCCATTTTGGATCCTTATGTCCCAAAATCACTGGCTGTTCCTCCATCCAAATCTCAAAATTTGGGATCCACTTTTCCTCCATCACACCACACCTCAAGATTTGTCCCAATGATGATCCTGCCATCATTTCCGTTCACTCATGGACCAACCTTTCAATATGTGATCCATTATCCAACACCTCTTTTTCACTCTTCCATCCCCCTTATCCAATCCTTTTCATAAGAATCTACCCTAGTTTCATCACAAAATCCAAAAAATAAGGAAATCAATATTGGAGATTATTAACATGTACACTTAGTTGAGTCCTTATATCCTATTGGAAAAGACATCTTTATCCAACTCTTCAAACAGAGACCAATGAACTACCTACACAAAACTCCCTCGCCCTATGAACATCATACACCTTAAACAATACTATATCTAAGGGTTGGGTTGGTTTAGGTTTTACTTCCCGCATTGCATCTCAAAGCACTACATCACATATAGTTTCTTTTTTTTTCAATGCATCGCATTCACAAAATTTATGCATTTGCATATAGCAGCATTAATAAAACAAGACAATTGTCCAAGTTTATCATTTGTTTGCATGCAAGAGAAACAAGGGTCGTCTCCTTTCATAGATATTTAGACATGGTCTTTGAGGTCCTAATGTCATTCATTTTAAACATCACCCCGTGATGATGCTTTACTTATGGTTTGGTAGTGATTTCACTATTTGAGACTTATTAACCCAAAATCTATCAATTTCTATATCTCAAACACATTAACAAAATCTCTAATTCATTCTAGACACCTAGTTGATTATATGACTAGTGAAAAATATAAAATTCTACTTTAGCGCTACTATAATTGTCACACCCAAGTAGGTTTAATTACTTACAAGTCAAGGCATGAAAAATAAAAAATAAAAAGTTCTATGTCAAATATTCATCTCAAGGAAAAAGAGCAATGATATATAACTGCAATATCACACATACAAGTGTGACAAAAAGCTTGACTATGGGAACATGCGAGTAACTCCATCAGGCCTATGGATGCCTGCTGGCAATGGAGCAATATTTGAGAAATTACAATCTATAACCTCATCGAAGCTCTAAAAGCTTGCTAGTAGTGAGGCTCTATACGAGATGCTTTTGAAGTTGGAATAATCCACGTAGCTAGTCATATAGGATGCTAAGGATCTTTAGTGAACACAAGAGCATGAATTAACTCATTTGCACGCACATGGGCAAAAGAAGATCAAAGTTTCAAGAACCAATGTGGAAGTTTTTCGTGTCTCCATTTGTAAATCCTAGTCACTAAGTGTGTTAATTTGGATGTTCCAAGGGACCTTGAGGATTAATTGACCACTTATCTATGAAATGCTTCATACCTCCAATTCAATTGGTGTATCACGAAATGCTAAACAAACACAGCCATCCTTGTTTGAATAGGAAATGCATATTCATCATGCATATTGCATTAACATGGTCATATCAAAAATTCATTGTCTCCACATGCATTCTGCAAATCATCATGTCATATAGGTTTGCATATTGGGGGCATAGCTGAAAAAAATTAAAAAAATCATAAAAGTCCTAGAAAAAAAAATCCTAAACATTATAAAATGTCCTAAAAAAATATTAAAAATAAAAAGCTCACAATATAAAAAACTGAAAAAATCAAACCAAGAAAGCATAGACCATCCATCAAACTAAATCAACAACACAAACTCTCAAAGAATGCAATCAAACTTATCGCATGTCTTGTTAATCAATCTATCAAACTCTATCAAACATCAACATGTCTTATACAAGGAAGGGTACACTCGAAACCAGACAAATTGGTCTTATACGGGGTACTCACTCTTTGAAACTAGACATTCCTATCAATGATCACACAAATCAAAACAATGACATAGATCAATATGGTTGCTGGATTTTGTCTAGGTTAGTCTTATTTCCTTTACTGAAGTGTTGCATTTTTGCTTTAGCTTGTGCATATCTTTGAGTCGCTTTTGTGACACCTTGGTTCTTCTTAGAACCTTCATGGCCTGAAACCAATCAACGTCCTATTCTTAGGGTACTTGACTAATCAATCTAAATGTCCTATGTAGTTTAACCAAGTTATCTTTCTGTCAGTAGTACCAGGTCGTCGAATCTAAGTCAGTCACATGTCTCCAATCCACTGCAGAGTTTTACCACTAAGTAAATAAGCAAAACAAGAACAATAAAAATAATCACTCAAACTATTTGAGATTTGATTGAAATTAGCTTTGTGTGTTGTCTTTTCAATTGGTTTTCACTTATTATTCCCTCTGAGTAACTCAAGGAAATCTATCTTGACTAAGAGGAGCAAGGACTAGGGGTATAATACTTTTCTTTGTTTTCTGCTTGTAAGAATAATTTCAATGATTTGAAAACATCTCATAAGCTAGGTTTCTATGATAAGTGCCTTCACATCAAGCTAAAATTGCCACACATACCTCAATTCCATTTATTTGTATGCTACAGGGAGGTTGGAATCATTTCCTTGTCTGTTTTGAGTAAATTTCTTTATCATGCAATCTGGATACATGCTTAATCTATCCTAGGATATGAATGGTACAAGGGTCATTGCAGACAAGATAATTAATATTGCATATGACAAGGAAGGAACTCTGCTTTTTCTGGTGTGTTTGCATGCAAGCCACATTCAGGTCATCCTGGCTCTTTATGCCTTGATGCTTATGTTTTCTTTCTATATTAAAAAGGACGTGACATTCAGGTCATCTTGGCTCTTTGTGCCTTGGTGCTTGTGTTTATTCCTACATTTCCGCTTAGTGATGAGAAAAAGAAAACTAAAGTCCAGTGACTCAATCCTAGTTTGCATACATATCCCATTTCGCATACATGAGTATATCATAGATCCATAAGCCCACTACGCATTCATTTGCATTCATACTATTGCATGAAAAATAACAAAAAAATAAACATTTGCATTATTAGATCATCATTTTCCTTCATCAAATCATTTATTTGCATATGAAAAAGAAACAAAAACATTCATATTCATCTGCATTACATACATACATACTGAAGAGAAATACATTTATATAGAACAACAACATAAAGAAAAGGCATCTCAGAAATAATTGCATATCAATAGCACAAATACGAATGAGCTCAAGTCACAAACTCATATATATCTCATCAATGTCAAAGAGTACAAATGATATAAAATGTCATAAATATTGTCAATCGGGGCAAGAATTGTATAAACTACAAAAATGGGGTACAAAATATGGGAGATATCTAAAAATCTAACTCTTTGCCTCTCCCTCATTGCCTAGAGGAGGAGGTGGTGGTTGCTGAACAGGGGCATCATCCTGTCTAGGTGCCCTAGCTCCCTCTGATTGAGCCATGTACTGGGAATATAGCACCACCTGTCTATCTGTCGGTATTGTTGCACTATATGTTGCTACATAATATGTTTCTTGGTAGACTGGTGAAGGACCTCACGCTGGGAGGCAGCTAGCTCTTCTCTCGATCTTTGAATCTCATGGTCTTTCTCTTCTCTCACTCTATGAATCTCTCGGTCCCGCTCTCTCCTCAGGCTCTACAGCTATCGCTCACGCTCTGTGATCTGTGTCTGCATCATTGTCATCTGTGTCTGCAAGCCCCACACTCTACCCCTCAAGGTATAGATGATATCCACAAGTGTCTAACCTCCTACTCCTCCCTCCTCACCTCCACCACCCTGCTCCTCTCTCCTCTGTCACACTTGTCTAGGAGAATCCTCATTGCTAGGGTCCACTGCCTCACCCATCTCAACATCTACTATGGCCTCTCCTCCCCTATCCCTACCATTATCTCTGCCAACTGCTCCTAATGATCCTCCCTCTCCCCTTCATCATTTTTGGCCTGCCACTGGTGCTCTGCTGCTTCTCCCACCCAGATCTCCTCCACCCCTCCTAGGTGTCACCTCTCTCTAAGCTCAGGCTGGCCCATCATCACCCTCATCTATTTGAGGAGCATTCTCTCCAAGATCTATGAATGGAGGAAAGGGATGTCTCTAAAACCAATCTCTATACTTGGGCAATACTCCTGCATCCGCAACATCCTCAAGGTACTCTCATCTCTGCAGTTGTAAATTTGCTAACTCCTGCATGGTCAAGGCATATGACAATCTAGGCCCCCATCCTCATCTCTCCTCATCCCAAATCTAGCATAAGCTATAAACTCCTAGGAGATACTCTATGGCCTCCCATACTACCTCAAAACCCTACTAAGTACAAAACGTTCAATAATAACTGAAGATCTACCCAAAAGTGGAAGTGTCATAAACGTATCTCTGCACTATCTCCTCCAGTCATCCCACTACTCTAGACCCCTATACGGTCTCCAGACTACTGCTATCAGGTCATCTAACTATCTCCTCCAAAAATCAGCCTTGCTCAAGTGGGGCTATGTGATATAACCAAAATATCTATATACAATAGGCTATCCATCCTGTCATGAATCGTCCACAATCGGTCTATAAACTGGGATGTGCTCCCAGACCCAAACTTGCAAAACTAGAACACCTGCTACCATAATTTTTGCCCCTATAGGCGATCTCATGCATATCATGGTACATATGCATGAGTAAGCATGAACCCTAACCTAATCTAACTTGATGAATAAGTAATCTCTCTAGCATCCTACCCCATCCACATAAGAATCCATGTTGTTCCCTATCAGGCATCATGAAGCAACCAATAATGCCAGCCCAAATGCAAGCAAGAGGGAACTGTGCTCCATACCTGCTCAACAAATCATCCCAAGTGATAGACCAATCCAAGATAGTGCCATCCTGAAATATGCGTATAAGTGCCTCAATGCCCTGTCATGGAGTCACATCATCATCTACCTTATCTTCAACAAATGGTATCCTCAAAATCCTATCTACATCCTCAAGAGTGATAGTCATCTCCCCAGTCGGTAGCTGAAAGGTGTTATGCTTGCTATGAAATCGCTCAACTAACGTAGTCAACAATCTATGATTCACATAGATATGAAGCATCTGCAGCAAGTATCCAAATACACACAATCCGATGGGATCTCTTTGTGCATCTGATAAGTCTTGCACTAATCTAATAATAGGTAGATATGTACATCGGAACTGAATTTCAGGCAGCTAAACCTGCAAAATTGAAAACAAAATCATCAATATGCAATACAAATTAAGTTAGAAAGGTGTAAAAAGTGCTCATAAATTCAACTTATCAATCACAGAAATAAAAAATTCATGTTTATGCCTTAAAAAATATACATTGTTTTTCATATGAGTTTTCACAGTGAGGCAACAACTTGTGAGATTCTGCAAGAAGCGAGAACCGAGCCAAGATCTGATGTCGGTCGTAGATCACATGCAACTCCTCATGCAATAGATGATCAAAGATCAAAATAGTTGAATGAAGATAATTTCGATATGAGAAAGAAATAGAGACAAAGAAGAGAATTTGGAGAAGACTCTCACCGAGCTATCACTTCACCTGCTTGACTAGTGAAGGTGAGAGTATAGTGCTTATTATATAGAAAAATATAAGCATATACATCCAAGGGGTGCATTAACTCCTATTCCCCATAAAAAATGGGAGGTTTTACCTTCTTGGTAACTGCCAAAACATGTGGCATAACCTCCTTACATGAAGACAAAAAAGGAGTTGAGAAAGTTGGCACATAAGGCCAAAAGAGGGTGTGAAACCCAACTACCCCATAACTCACTTAGGAAATGACAAAATAGTGGTTATGAGAGGTGGCACAACAAGCCAAAAGAGGGTGTGAAACCCAACTACCCCATAACCCACTTAGGAAATGACAAAATAGTGGTTATGAGAGGTGGCACAACAAGCCAAAAGAGGGTGTGTAACTCAACTACCCATGTGAGGTGGAGAGTTACACATGTAGCTGAAGTATTTCGCCATGTGTCCTCATATAAACCACTCCTATTAACCTAAGCAAGCTTAAATAATATATGTGTAGGAAAAAATAAATATCCCCTAACATAAGGAAAATAAAAAACCTACACTAACACCCCCCTTAAGCGTAGCTTAGGTGGGTGAAAATATGGGTCCCGACAAATGCAACCATGTTAGGTACCCATGTACATAGATAGTCCCCCCAAAAGAAGAAGCCCCCCCATAAGAGGAATAGCCCCCCCCCCCCCCCCCCCCCAAATAAGGAGAGAAAGAAAGGAGGACTAAGAAGTCCCTCCTGCAGTAGACACCTATCGTATCCCAAGCAGAGATCACAAATGAAGGAACCTACTTTTGGTGAAGGGTTTGGTGAAGATGTCCGCAATTTGCTCCATTGTAGAACAATACTTAAGATCAATGATGCCTTCCTAAATGAGCTCCCAAATATAGTGCATATGTATCTTAATGTGTTTCGTCCTTTGGTGATGAACTGGATTAATTGAGATCTGTATAGCACTTTGATTATCACAAAAGATGATAGTAGGCTTCCTAACTGGAATACCAAACTCAGTGAGAATATTTTGAAGCCAAATAGCCTCAGTGGTGGCATTAACTGCCCCTCAATACTCAGCCTCTTTTGATGAAAGAGAAATTGTAGACTGCTTCTTACTCGACCAACAAACTGGACCAGAACCAAGTGAGAAGCAATACCCTGAAGTGGATTTGCGATCCTGAGAATCACCCGCCCAATCTGAATCTATATATCCCACCAAGTCAATATCCATGCCTGCTGCATACTGAATTCCATAGTTGTGAGTACCCTGAATGTAGTGGAGAATCTGCTTAGCTGCTTTCCCATGCAACTCATGTGGCTTCTGCATGAATCTAGAGACCATGCCCACCGCATATGAAATGTCAGGTCTCGTATGAGTCAAGTAGATGAGGCTCCCAACAATTTGTCAATATAAAGTGCTATCAACCAAGGGTGAAGAGTACTTAGCCTCAAGTTTGACCCCAGATAAAAAAGGAGTAGGTGCAGGCTTATAGTCAGCCATGCGAAATCTAGAGAGCATATCGAGTGCATACTTGGGTTGTCCAAGGAAGATGCCTGAAGAAGATTGAGTAATCTCAATTCCCAGGAAGTAATGTAGAAGACCTAAGTCTGACATCAAAAATCTATCATGTAGAGCAATTTTCACTACCTTGATGGTGGATGAGTGGCTCCCTGTGATCAACAAGTCATCAACATAGAGAACTAGAAATGTGAGAGTATCATCCTAGTGCAAAATGTAGACGTTCGGATCAGAATGGCATTGAGTAAAACCAACTGTCAGAAGGAAGGAGTCCATCTTGGCATATCAAGCTCGAGGAGCTTGTTTGAGGCCATAGAGAGACTTTCGAAGTTGACATGCAAGTGAAGGATCTTGAACAAACCCTTGTGGTTGCTCCATGTAGATTTCCTCCTGAAGGTCACCATGAAGAAATGCACTCTTGACATCTATCTGATGAACTTTCCAACGATGGGTTGCAGCAATAGCAAGGACAAGCCAGATGGAATTCATCTTAGCAACTGGAGCAAAATTCTTAGAGTAATCAACCCCTGGAACTTGGGAAAAGCCTTTTGCTAACAAGCGAGCCTTATACTTATCAACCGACCCATCTACTGCAAATTTTGTTTGATAGATCCACTTGCATCGAACATGTTTCCTTCCCTTAGGAAGAGGAACTAAATCCCATGTGTGATTCCTTTCTAAGGAATTAAACTCTTCTTGCATTGGAGCATCCCATTCAGGAACAGCTATAGCTTCTCGAAAAGACTGTGGATCAGAAGCTGAAGCAATGAAGAGATGTGGAGCTTGCTGAAATTGTGACCCAGTTCTTCTAGAATCTGATGGATCACCAAGCCAATCTCCTACTGACTCAAAAGTTTGTCGAGCCCAAAGAGGCACTGAAGCTGGAGAGTCTAGGGAAGAATCATCAACCTCTGAAGGATGACTATGAGAAGAATGTGAATCCTCACCATCACTATCACCATCTGAAGTGGAGGAAGAAGACTCCTAAACAGGATTAGGAGGATTAAGATCCTCAAAAGAACTGTCAACATCATGCAATGTCTCCAATGTGATAGTGGATGGAGAAGTGGTATGAGAAGAAATAGAAGAACTCTCCTCAAAACGAACACTCCTCTCAATGAACAACTCATGTGTAGATGGATGGAGAAGTCTATACCCTTTGACATCATCTGGATACCCAACAAATATGCAAGGCTTGCTCTGCGGATCGATAGCCTTGCGTTTCTCTGCTAGAATGTGGGCCCATGCAAGAGAACCAAACACTTTGAAATGCTTAACTGTAGGTTTCCGACCGGTCCAAGCTTGAAAAGGAGTTACCCCCTTCATAGCTTTATGAGGAACTCGATTCTGGATGTAACATGCACAATTGATGGCCTCTGCCCTATATTAAGGTGCCAAAGACTTAGAGTGAATCATACAATTTTCCATCTTCTTCAAGGACCTATTCTTCTGTTCTGCGACACCATTCTGCTAAGGACTGTATGGAACTGTGTGTTGCATGTTGATACCTTCTGAAGCACAAAATTGTTCAAACTGATTATTAACATATTCACCCCCATTATCTATGTGTAGAATCTTGATGAACTTCCCAGATTGTTTCTCTGCAAAAGCTTTGAAATCTAGAAAATTCTCAAATACCTCAGATTTTTGTTTGAGAAAGTAAATCCATGTAAATCTGGAAAAGTCATCAATAAATGTTAAGACATATCTAGCCCTACTAAAAGATGGTTGTGGAAATGGTCCTGCCAAGTCACTATGTACCAACTCCAATAGCTGTGGAGCTCTCCATGCTTTGCCTTTATCATACTTCTCAGGATTCTTACCAAGAATACATCCCTGGCAAACTCCATTAGAAAATCGAACAGAAGGCAACCCTGAAACCATGTCTTGTTTACTGAGTTGTTGCAAGTAACGATAGTTCAAGTGGCCAAATCGTTGATGCCACAAACAACTAATCTCATCTGCATGAGTGAGTAAAATTGTTGAAGGAGAGTCAGGAACAAAGTGAGAAAACTAATATAATCTAGATTGATGATCTGCTTTTCCCATAGCAATAGTAGACCCATTATGTATTTCACTGATTACCATTGTATCGGGCGTGAACTCAACTCGCTTGCTAGAACCAGTGTGAATGATCTGATAAACAGATAGGAGATTAGTTGATAAATATGGAACACAAAGGACATCCTTAAATGTTCCTTCGCCCACATCAACAGACCCTCTCCCATGCACTTCAATAGGAGTGTCATCACCCATTAGTATGGAAGGCATAGAACATGGCTCTAAAGAGGTGAAATCATCTTTTGAAGAAGCCATGTGGTGCGAAGCACCCGAGTCAATTATCCAAGAATTGGGTTGTGAAGCAACAGCAACTAGGACCTTACCCTTTCCTTTCCCTTTACTCTTATCTGTATCCTTAGAAGATCCTTCTGATGAACTCTGTTTGACTGAATCAAGCACCTTGATATTATTCTTTTCAAGAAGATTTGAAAGGTGATCAATTTGTTTCTTTAAACACTTATGTTCATCATGACCAAGCCTCTTACAATAAGAACACTTGACCTTCTCCTTCTTAGGTTTTTCACCTCTTGATAAAGAGGTCTAATTATCTGCTTTTGAAGTAGCAGATTTCTGATCTTTTTTCTTCTCTCCTTGGTTCTTTTGTTTCTTATCTTGCTTACTAGACCCTTTTTTTTCTTTCATGCCTTGATTTACAACTAAGGCATGTGACTTAGAGGGTTTTATTGTACCCATTTGAACTAATTTGTCTTACTCCCTAGTGAGTTCTGCAGCAAATTCATCCAGAGAAGGTATTTTGAATGTGGTACCTAGGGCACATTTTGTATCATAGAATGTAGAAACAAACACTGAATAGTTAGGACCAAGCTTAGAAAGAATACTCAAGATCAGTTGCTTATCATCTTTCTTAGTTCCACACCATTTCAACTGTAATCTTACAGACTTAAGTTTAGTGAAGAAGTCTTGTATAGTGTCAAAATTGGTTGGATTCAACCCTATGAGTTCATTCTCTAACTGATGACCTCTTAGCTCATCTTGCTTACCAAAGAGGTTTTCCAAAGTGGTCCACACTGCATTTGGTGTAGTGGCAAATTCAATGTGAAAAAGAAGGTCTGGAGAGACTGACATACATAGAGTACCAAAGGCTTCATCACATTTATTAAACCATTTAATCTTTTCTGCAGCATCTTGAGGTTCAGTTTCAAGTCCCATAGTAACACGATGATATCCATGTCTTTTTAGATATATTATCATCTTAGATTTCCATTCAAAGTAATTATATGGTGTTAAAAGTGGAACTATAGATGCATCCATGATAGTAGAAAAGAAGATTGCAAAGAATCAGGAAAAGTGCAAGAAAGAAGGCACAAGAGACACCCCCCCTTTTCACTAGTCTCAAAAATCACCCCCCCCAAATATTATAAGGTTGGCACTTTATAATTAGTGCATTTACAAGGCTTTTTATGAGATTACAATTCTTTAAGAAACCAATAGAGATTTCAAATACAAATAATTTGAGACAAGATCTGAAACAAATCAGCCTTATAACTGCTTAATTTATCTCAATGCCTTTCCAACAACTATTAGTTTTTGAAAAACAGAGTTGTGAGGAGAAAGATATGACCAGTTGAAGAGAAAAAGAAGCAACTGATACAACCTTTAATATCTGATAGAAAAAGGCAAAAATTTCAATTAGACCTGCAATAAGGGAGAGTGCTCATTTCCAGCTTTCCATCAAGTATTTGTTTGCAAAAATCTAACACCCGAGGCAAAAGTTGTGCAACTTTTAAGAAATGTTGTTGAATTTCCCTAATAGAAAAATGGCTTAGGCCCTATTCAAACTCGATTTCTGCAAAATTTATTCATTTTCTGGAAATACCATCCAAAACACAAAAAAATTTCGATGCTGAGAAGACAACTCAGAAATCGTTTTTTGTGAAAGTGAACAAAAGTTGAAACACTAAAGCCGAAATGAAAATAGCTCCAATAAAAAAAATTTACTCTGATTTTTTACTGTGTCCTCCAAACTCTGATTTTGGTGAAGTAAAAGTCACTTTTGACTTTGTCAAGCCTTATGGACACTCTGGAAATTCTTATTAAGCATCCTATATTACCACAAAGCTGCAATCACCCAGATCTTACAAGGACACATACATGTAAACAAGATTTAACTAGAAGCTATTTTCCTTTAAATTGTTCTGATTCTCCAGATCACACGAGAATGTAGGAGAAGAGCATACTTAGTTTTTAAGGAAAATATTAGCTATATAAAAGTCTCAAATCCCTCAAATAAATTAAGAAAAACAATGAGCTATATCAAACAATAAGCTCTGATACCATGTGAAATTTTGCGAGAAGCGAGAACCGAGCCAAGATCTGATGTCGGTCGTAGATCACATGCAACTCCTCATGCAATAGATAATGAAAGATCAAAATAGCTGAATGAAGATAATTTTGATATGAGAGAGAAATAGAGACAAAGAAGAGAATTTGGAGAAGACTCTCACTGAGCTATCACTTCACCTGCTTGACTAGTGAAGGTGAGAGTATAGTGCTTATTATATAGAAAAATATAAGCATATACATCCAAGGGGTGCATTAACTCCTATTCCCCATAAAAAATGGGAGGTTTTACCTTCTTGGTAAATGCCAAAACATGTGGCATAACCTCCTTACATGAAGATAAAAAAGGAGTTGAGAAAGTTGGCACATAAGGCCAAAAGAGGGTGTGAAACCCAACTACCCCATAACCCACTTAGGAAATGACAAAATAGTGGTTATGAGAGGTGGCACAACAAGCCAAAAGAGGGTGTGAAACCCAACTACCCCATAACCCACTTAGGAAATGACAAAACAGTGGTTATGAGAGGTGGCACAACAAGCCAAAAGAGGGTGTGTAACTCAACTACCCATGTGAGGTGGAGAGTTACACATGTAGCTAAAGTATTTCACCACGTGTCCTCATATAAACCACTCCTATTAACCTAAGCAAGCTTAAATAATATATGTGTAGGAAAAAATAAATATCCCCTAACATAAGGAAAATAAAAAACCTACACTAACACAACTCGTACGAGTAAACTATCCTATACGAGTTTCTATTCCACACAAGATGACAAAAAGGTATATGATGAAATAACTCGTACGATTCAAGGGTATACACCATACAATAAAACTAATGACTTAATACGAGCAAAGAAAATTAGCTAGTTACTCGTATGAGAAACCCTAGTTGGCCATACGATAAAACGACTCCACAGAAACTTGAATGAAGTTTAGAAAGAACAATTCAACAAAAAATTCAAGAAATTTGGAATAAAAGATGCTTAATATCAATCACTTACTAATGCTGGGTAGTTTCGAGGTCGATTATGTCATCTCTGGCGCTCGAATCGGTGATCTGGAACGGGAATTGCCATTTTGCTCTAGAGAAGGTTTTTGAAATTTTGAACTTTGAGAGGTAAAAATGAATTGAAAATGACCCCTTCAACCCCTTATATAGGCGAAACCCTAATTTTCAAACTTGCTCCGATTGACACAAAATTTGTACTCTTAGCTAAATCAACCATCTCGAGTCCATTTTCGGGATCGAAATTGAAATCTAATGTAAATTTTATAGTCACTTGTTTGCAACATTGACCACTTGGCACTTTCATCTTCACGTCATTCTTCACATCACTTTGCACTCAAATCTTTTCTAAATCAATTCTGATCTCAATTTGATTCTCCAATTAATCGTCATGCTCAGATTATCATCGGTATGTCATTTTATTAAATAAAATTGCCTAACATTACTTTGATCTCGCTATCTTTCAATTTCGCTCCCAAGGGGGTATACTCATTACGTCAACATTATCAGTAATTACATCATCAAAAGTCAAGAAATTATTCAAATCTTCATCTAAAGTTGAGAAGAAAATGTCTTCAATCAAAGATTAATCGAACTTCAGTCAATATCTAGGGGCATGTCAAGTTTGTTCTCATCTAAATCAATCTTCAAATCAGTGTTCAGTTTCATTGCATCAAATCAAGTTGGACATTCTATTTCGCCAATCAGTTCTTGTTCAATCAAGTTCAAAATCAGTTTTATCTCTTCGCTCAACCAAGTCTTGTTCAATCAAATTCTAGATCAGTTCTCATTTCTTGATCCATCAAGTTCAAGAACGATATCTCATTCTTCATCGGTCCTAGTTCAATAAAGTTTAGGATCGATATCGCTCTAATCAACCTGTTCAACTTCATCACTTCAAATCAAGCTGAACATCTTGCTCTTCATCGATTTGTGATCCATCAAGTTCAGAACTGATATCTATTTGACATCAACTATTCTTTGACTCAATGTGTTGCTCACACATCAATTCAAAGAGGGGTAAATTTAATACCCTAAAATGGTCACCTAAACCATGGGCCCCTAATCTCAACTACATCACTAGGGTCCTAACCAAAGGTAATTAAGTCAAGCATAATCACCTAATTAATTAACTCCTCAATCATCAATTTTACATGGCAAATAAATCATTATATATTAATTAAATATTTATTTAATTAATTAATCATTCCAAGTAAATCATTTTAATCAATTATCCTATTTATTTAATTAAATATATGAGCTTATTTAATTAATAAATCATTTTGCCATTAAATCATTAAAAAGAAATTAATTTGAAAAAAGAATTAAATTGAAAAATCTCAAAAAGGCAATTAAATATCAAAATTAAATAAAAATACGAAATAAATCAGTTTTTCTGATTTTATCTTAAATTTAGTTCAATTTCCTTTAAAGTTGAGAAAAGTAGCCAATCACATCAATTCACTTGGATTGTGCTTCCTCTTGGAGAATCTTGACCACTCATCATTAATCGATCTTGACCATTGGTCTCTCTTTGGATTTTTTATAAATTTAGGCTCTCGTCTCTCATTCAGATTTCCTAGAGATTTATTGTTATTATGTTGTTTTTGCTCTAGGTTCATTGATATTTTGTGCATTGAGAATATTAAATCTTAGTTTATTGCATATTAGTTTAATCATTATTTATTTAATTCATCTAGCTCAATATTCACTCATCTAGCTTACTCTTGCATCCATTTAGCTCAATTTTGTGCTCATATAGATTAAAACCTTCATTTAGGTGTCATCTAGTCACCGGTATTGCATAAAGAAATCTGAGAGCAAGACTAAAACTCACATCTATTAGAAGGAAATAGGTCGCTTTGTAGTGGTTTTATTATTCATTGTTTAATATTTTACTAACCATACATCTAATGACTTATTGAAGTGTTGTGTATTCAAATACAGATATAGGTCCACTTTTCACACACACATTATGTAGATACTACATGTTGAACAGTTCTAGATGCTAAAAGGGGGGATGTGGATCAACATATATTAATACTTAACCACTTTAACCATTTATCTACCATTAATTCCAATTAGCATGTGTGCAAAAGTAAAAAATTGAAAAACAAAATAAAAATCACACATGAAGACCAACATTTTACATGCAAAACCCAATGAAGGAAAAACCACAATGAGAACTATCCCACTATATGAAAATAACGTACAAATTTTTAGGCTCAAGGCCAAGGAAGCTCACTACTCCTAATTTGGACTTGCAAGACAAAGGTGCACAACCTTAGGGAAAAATAAAATAGACCTACATACACTAAAGATCACTTCTTTAGGGAAAGATACAATAGATATGAATACAATGAATCAATATAGTTGAACTACAAAGAAACACATCCTCTAAAATGCAAGTTACAGTTCATTGTTATTACACATATGAAACTAACACCATTACAGTTCAACTACACTTGAAAACCTTTACACTCACAAGATACACCATACACAACTTCATATCTCACATACTCAACTCCTCACTTCCTTTGAACAAATTTCATCTTTATATACCATTCACAACCAAAGAAACATCAATTAGGTCAACCTAATTAGATGTAACATGTAGGATATAAATAGTCAGCCCAAAAACAATCTCAAAGGCAATGAGAAAGGAAGAATTAAACATGTGAAGGATCACACCATGTCGACACACCTTCCTATCCATCCCAAAACAACTCCTACAACTGTGCACGCTACCACACAAAACAAAGATATATAGGTCGGCTCCAAAGGACATAACCATTAAAATAAACCAACCAAACTTACTCAAAACATGATTCAGACCACCAAGACTCTTATGGATGCACAACATAACATCACCTAGCACTAACATTGCTAAATCATTAAGTTGCCCCATTAGAACAACTAAAGGTGGAGGAATGCAACCCATTCCTGCAAACTGTCACATTGTCACCATACAAGTCAATACTCACAGCATCACAACATCAGCTATAGATCAAATGAGAACATAAAACTGGGATATATCAATAATTTGCATCCACCAACATCATACTACAACTGCAAGCAATGACGAAGCAATGCTCCATAATGTGGACTATAAAAATATACCCAATTTGATAGACTGTTCACCACGACAACCACCTTTAGTCAACTTCAATTTTCGACCACAAAATACATCTCCGAATTTCAAAAAAAGTCATAAGACAATTGGTTATACTATCTAAAGAAACTACAATGATTGCATTACTCTAGAACACAACTAATTAACCTTCTAGAACAAAGTTATCGTCAATGACAACACAACTCATATTTGCAATAATTTGTAGTACCCCTTTCTCAATTAGACTTTTAGACTCATGTTTGACATCTGTTGACTCTTTTAGTGGATACATTATTGTGATATTTTTCTTAGACATTATGTAGTATAGTGATATGATTTAATTTGATTTGCAGTATATGTTTCATGCAATATTTCCTTATGGATGTTTAAGGTGATTTTATTGGATTACTGTCATGGACTGACATATTTACTTTATACATGCAATGTATTATATTCATGTTTCATGTTTGTAAGTGTATGGGGTGCGAGGGAATGATTTTCATTCACTCACTCCAATGAGACATGGAATGTCACGATTCTCCTTCATCGGTGTGTGTGTTGTGTCTTTTATATATATATATATCTATATGCGCATGTGGTTCTTTGATGCAGAACATTGCAGGTACAAGTACCAGGTAGGTACGGGGTATCGACTCCATCTAATTTCACAAGTCTGAGCGTACCTTATTTATCCAATGGGAGTGGAAGAGATAGTGGTTAGCCCCTAAATTGACCCGTAGTTACACTCATGTGAGTGTTATCAGTCAAGCGTCATTTCCCGTTTGACGGTATGCAAGTCTTGGCCCTTTGGCATTTTCATTTTGTGAGCCATTTGGTGGTTATTTCTCATTTTGTGTGCCTCCTTCTAGTTAGAAAAGTTAGTTTGAATGAATTGTATTATTTCCTATTGGTGTATTTAAATTAAATTAATATGTCTTTGTGATTAATGATTTAGTTAAATAAATTGAGTTATTAAATTTAAATGGCTAAAGTGCATGTTATATTTAAGAAAACTAATTGTATTTATTTGAGAAAGGAATAAATTTAAAAAGTATGTTTTTTGAATTTTTTATTTATATGTTGAAGTTATTTTCAATTCAAGGAAAAAGAAATGAGAAAAAGAAAATATCTCCATTGACCTTTTTGAAAGAGATTAGATTTTACCTTTTTGGGGGAAATTTTCTATTGGTTGAATAAAACTTTTAACCTAAACATTTTAGGTTAAAATATTTTCATATATTTCCTGAGAATTCACAGGAAGGAAAGAGGAAAATTTTGGAAGCCAAGTTTTGAAAACAAAATTGGAAATTGGATTTTTGGATTTTTGGATTTGGTGTGCAGGTTGAAGCTCATCTTCAATTTTCTTCCAGGAGTGCATTTAAGGTTGGGTAGATTTTATTCATTCCTTTTGTTGCAAAAAATTGAAATGTTTTAAAATCTTCCTGTGTGTATGTTTGGGAATTCATGGAAATCTTTTGGAAGTTTTAAATTTAGTTTGAGTTGTGGGAATAGAGTGTTTTATGTTTTATTTTATCTCTTCCCAACTTAGTTTGTTAATTTTGAAGAAATTAGTTTTTTGTGTGTGCTTTCAAGTTGTATAATTTGTGTTAAATCTCTTCATTACTAGTTTGGAAGTAATAGGTTTATTTTCTATTTGTTTGGAAATTTTCAATTGTTTAAGAACAAAGGTTACATTGGCAAAAAATTTACAAATTGGCCTCCCTATGTGTGTTCTTGATTTTGTTTTTCATTTGTGTAATAACAATGACAATTTGGATTAAATCCTCTCTATTTTGGTTAAATTTGTTATGAATTTTGCCCAAAATCATTTGATTTAGGTCTTATTTGTATATATTTGTAAACAAAAAACTTTATTAAGAATTTTTCTTTTAAATGATTTTTCTATTTACTCTGTTTTTACAAAGTGCATTTTGTGCAGAAATTTTACCAGTAATTTTATTAAATTTTAAAAACAAATAAAAATATATATATATATATATATATATATATATATATATATATATATATATATATATATATATATATATATATATATATATATATATATATATATATATATATATATATATATATATATATATATATTATTGACCCACGTGGTAGGGGACCCACCGTCCCCCACCACGTGGGATGGTAGGCGCTACTACCATTGGTAGTCACTGCAATCATATGGTAGCAGTGCTACCATTGGTAGTCACTACCCACTGCCAAACATCAGTCATCTATTAAATAAAACAAACATATTTAGTTAGCTGTGCTTTTTGCAGCATGGGAAAAATTATAACGGTTCATCCAATTTTTTTGATATTCGGATTTTTTATGTTTTATAATATATGTGTGTGTGTGTGTGTGTGTGTGTGTGTGTGTGTGTGTGTGTGTTGGTGTAAATAATTATTCATCTTGGATATTATTACACTTACTTAAGTTTACTTAGGAAATGCATTTCATAGTAGTTTGGGTATGAGACACTTGGGTGTTTGTGCCACATTGGGATAGTGTGTGTAGGAGAAATTCCACCTTTTATGGTGTTGATCTTGTTGTTACACTCCACATTCAGTGGGTGATCCACCTCATGTGGACTATTATATTATTTCTCCTACCTACCCTTGTTTCTTATTGAGCCACATGTCATGTTTGTGTGCTCACATATCCCTAGTCTTGCCTATATAAGCAAGCTCATCTACATTGTATGTAATTTTGACATTATTGATCATTTTCTATTGATGAGAATACAGTTTATTCTTGTCCTATATTGTGTCTCTATTTTGTACATTTCATTGAGCTCTTGATCTTGGCAAAATCTCTCTCTCTCTCTCTCTCTCTCTCTCTCTCTCTCTCTCTCTCTCTCTCTCTCTCTCTCTCTCTCTATATATATATATATATATGTATGTATGTATGTTTTTAAATGTAAATTTTCCTTTATGATTATTGTTAGTAAATTAGCTTTATCTATTATTTAAGCTATTTTTAGATAAGATATATACACATAATAAGATTTGTGTATACATTCATCAAATATATAATTATATACATATATTTATATATATATATATATATATATATATATATATATATATATATATATATATATATATATATATATATATATATATATAATGTGGTTTTTAATATTTTTTAGAAATCGTATTATTTGGGAAAATTAAATTAAATGATGCTTTTGTGGAAAATGTATTATTTAATATGGTATGTTTTATTCATTAAGTTATCATGATTTTTGCTTGTTCAAAAATAAAAGGGGGCATTTGGTTATTTGTGGTTAGTTTAAATTCTAGCCTTATTAGATTAATGACGACTTTGAATTTCTTTTAAACAGTGTGGTTGTGTTTTATTAAATTTTAAATGTTGAATTGCAAGTATATATGATTTTATTATTTTCCAAAGATTGTTTGAAATATGATCTTAGTGAATTGGTATTTCTTAGCAAAGGGCTTATTTCGTTGCAATTCTTGTAAATGTTTAGTCGTCATGTTGTATTTGTTGTACCCTCTTGATCAGGTGTTGTCCTTATAACCTTGTCATTTTAAACCATGATGTGTTTGTTCCTTATGGTTAAACAAGGGTTAGTAAGTTTGTGTATTCATCACTTGTGTTTGTAGTGGTTTTATGGCTGTCAGTATCGCCATAGGGTTCTCATCATGAGACTGTGATTGTATAGTGGCCTATGGGAGAGTGGCTTTCAAGTGGGGGTTGTGCCCGAAGTGGTTGGCTGGATAACCCCTCAAAAGTGAGTTAATAAGTGATAACCTAATAATTGATTAGGGGGTGGGTAGGTCTAAACATTAAATAAGATATTGTACCCCGCACATGGTTGAGTGCTCGTATAGACTCAAGATGTAGTGGGAAGGCTTGGAATGGAAAACTGACCACCTTGTCTTCACGAAGGGTTGGTAGAGTCCGCATGAGTCTTGGATGGAACTAGGGGTTTGGGAAAGGTTACCAGGATAACCCAGGTTGGGGGTCAGGACCTATGGATGCCTACCTAGGGTAACCATCATAAGCTATGCGATGACACTCTCTCTTTAGGGTCACTAGTGTATTGTGATGTTGAGTTCACTTGGAGTATTGTGGAGTCACTCTTGTATTGTCGACCATGTTTTTCTTGTGCTTGCTTGAGGGTCTTCTGCTATCTCCCAGCACGGTGGGGTGATTTCATTTTGGGATCACATGGTCAGGTGGTAGTGCCACTTCCCATCAGATGTTTATGTTTGTGTCTTCATGCAAGGATTGGCTTCGCAAATATTTTTGTGGTTTGCATTTCTTGTATCATCTCATGCTGGAGATTTATGTATTTGAGACCTACATGGTCATTTGTATCAGTGGATTATGTAACCTTGGTATTTGGTAAATATGTAATTTTATATGCATTATTGGAAGCCATGTAATAGATGAATAATGTAATCTTGTTATTGGATGTTTATTTTATTAGTTATCCTTATTCTTTGTGCAAATGCCTTCTTGAAGAGTAATATATATTGTAATACTTTCAATCTTTAAATGATGTAATCTATTATGTGAATATGGTTTATTGTGTCCAACAAGTAATTGATGGATAAATGGATTAACCTTTCTAATGGAATTTAACCTTTCGAATTATTCTTCGTTGGTAACCCTTGAGGAATTCTTTGTGTTGGACTTTCGCTTGTGTAATAAATGAGCAATGTAGTAATTAAACCACTTCATATGGTTTAACTTAAAAAAATTAGTTGTTTAGTTGTGTGGTTTTTCCTTTAGGGTTTCTGGCGGGGCATTACACAATCTCCCCCTTTTTAATTCATGGAAACACTTGTGCCAACTCCAAACTATTACCATATCACTCCTAAATGAACTCTCTCCCCCTTTGACATCAAGAATGAAGGGTGTCTCCATAACACAAACTCAATTATTGTATACAACTTCCCCTTAGCATATGAACAAAATTCAAAACCAAATTGTATTTCACCAACCTTCTACTTATCCACTTATGTATATACATGAACAAAATTGTCTTACTAATAAAAATTAAGGATTCTGCATAATTGGGGGCATAATGCCCTTGTGAATAGACTTGAGATGAGACCAAGTGGTCTTCCAATCATTTTTGTAGAGATAAAAATTTTGTGTTGATGTTCCATCTTCAAAAGAAGATCATTTGCCTCCTTGTGAGTACCTAGAACCTTCACTAAATGATCCAACTTATGAGAGTCGGCAAGACATCTCACCATGCTGGTGAGCTGCAAATATACAATATTTCTTATATGACCAAATTATGCCTTAATATTTCCCTTTTGATTAATTAGAAGTTTTAATTACATATACAAACTCTTTATTTGCATTCTACCATTACTATCTACATCCTTCTTCAAATCTACAATACTAGATAATCATACAATTTATGCTTCCAAAGTGTCTATTTGACCCTAAATATCTTTGGTGGATACATGCCACTAATGACAAAATTGATATGACACCACTATATCCCTTACATTCTTGTCAAAAATTACTATTCTTTCCTACAATCGGCTATGTGCAATTGCACTTTAATTCACTAGTTCTTCTAATCTCTTTACTTTTGTTCTCTTTCCAACATCTTTTAAAATTGTTGATTCCAAGTTAGAAGCATAATCCTTCAAGCCATTAAGTATATCTTGTAGATACTCCTCATCACTCAGAGTCTCATCCAACACAACTTCTAGAATTTTCTCATGGAGAAACTCTATTGTATCTTTTATCAACTCTATGCACTGGATTTGTGATTTGATGTACTTCTTGCACGCAGAGTGGTGATGTATATCACCAAATTGTAACATGTGTAGGGGGGAAACTAGTTAACGTTCGTCTCACCTCATGTTATAGGTACTTGAATTATCTCAATGGTAACAACTGGTTTAAACTACAACTACAACTTCAACAATTCTGATGCAGAGTCTCCTGGAGGACTAGAAGGTTCTCCACCAAACACAATATTTCTTTCTTCCTCTGTCTTGTTTTTTTATTCTTGATCTTTCTATGCATCCTTCTAGTCTTCTTATAGGAGAATACAAAGTATTATTTATCTCTTCTATGGCCTTACCTATTGCATCCTCAATATGCTTGACTATCCTCTTTCTTTTGTTCTAAACCTTGTATTGAGAGCCTAAAAATCCTTAGCTCTATCTTCCTTGTACAAAATATTGCACACCATATCAAAGGCTTGTGGTTTCGCATTGGATTCTCTCATCAGTGCATCCTTCCTTCTTTTTGTTAAGGCTTCCAACTATTCCAAGGTAACTTATCCACAATATTATTCACATTCTTATCAAAAGTAATCAGATATCAGATAGTAGTTTTTTTTATCCTCTCTTTCTCTATCAAAGTGGCATCGTTATATAATTCTACAGACACCTACAAGGAATCGTGCTGACAAATAGAATTTACTAGACTGCCAAAATTAAGTGATTGATAATCAACCAAAGCGGAATCGGTCTTCTTCTTTTCCTTTTCCTTCCTTGGTTCTTTCTTTATCACATCCTTCCTCTTCTTTGTAGGGGTCTCTATCGAAGAGACCAAAGTTCTCTTTCTCTAACTGAGAGGCACAATGTTCTCTTCTTCTTTAGCATCCTCTTTCTTTATTGTTGTCTTTGTAGACCTCTTTCTAAATTAGAAAATTTTCTTTCTACACTTCCTCATCTATGTTGTTACTATCAACTTTCTCAACATTGGGTTCTAGACCAACTTTCTTTCTTGTTTCCTTTTGTTTATGTCTTCGTCATTTATTGTCACTTGATACTACCCTCACTAGGGTTCTAGAGGAACCCATATTTATCTAAGGAGAGATGAACACTAACCTAGTTCTCCTTTGTTCTTGCTTTCCAAAGCCTTCTTCTATTGTGGTAATATTAATATTTTTGTACAAGTTCTTCATCTGCTTTGCATGTGTGGTCTCAACCTTCTTCTAGAGCATATTGTTCAATAATTCAATTGTAGTCCCAAATATTTCTACACTCTAATCTCTCAAGAACTACAATAGGGTCTCTATATTCTTCACATACTCCTCTGATATCTCATAGGGTAACTCAAGAAGCCATGCACTCCTTGTCTCTACTACCTCAATGTAACAATCATCCTTACTAACTAGAAAGGTGTCCCAATTCTATACTTTCAGACCAAATTGGTAGGAACCCTCTCTCTTTCCTGCATCTTTTCTTGAAAATTCTTAAATCATGTAGAGTTTATAGCATTATACACTTTTGTATCATTATTAAAACTTATGGTATGATGTTTTATTTGCACTATTATAGGTGTGAACTTATTCCACACTTTACTCTTACCACCTGGGAGCTCATTCATGAACATAAATGTCAGGAATATGATTAGAGACCCATCCTTGAATGGATATTTGAATTTCTTTGTCTTGTCTAGATTATCCAGAAGTTTAACTGTCTCAAAAGTTCACACAAATCAAAATTGTATCCTTAAACCACCATATGATAAGTGCAGAGTGTATAGTGGTGGTAGTGGCAAAACCCTCATGGTTCTGATAGTAAATTTTATACAGCAAACCCTTGGTGACATAGCCTACACCTGAATCAATAATGTCCTCAATATCCATAGCTCTTTGTCATATGTTGCACATGTAATCTCAAACATAGTATCATTCTTCACCAAATTCAAAACAAGAGTGTTAGAGAAGCATATAAGCCCTTTTAAGTCCCTACTGGCATCCTTCATGATCTTGTGTGAGAATTATAGAAATATAATATCTCCATGAATTCAACTCAAGATTATTTGAATCTATGCATTCTCATAGCTGAAATCAAGGAACTCCTAAATATTTAACCCTTTAAGGAACACAAATGGACCACTAAGAGGGGGGTTGAATTAGTGGTAATAAAGAAAGTTTAGCTTACTAAATGATCTAAGCTTTAATACCATAAATCCAGAGACTATGAGCAGAGATATTAAACATATTTTCACACACACACATAAGGAAAACTCATAACACAATATCTACAAGGAAAACCCATGATGGGGAAAAACCTCGATGAGAAATGTTGCTAGAGTCTACTACTCTAATCCAACCTCACAATGGAATTTTTTTATTACACATTTATGGGCCCCAACCCAAAGAAGAACCCAATCAAGTGATCACAATATTTATTATCATCAATCCAAAGGAGAACCAACCCCCTATCTAAGCTCCCACTCAAATGATTACAATAAAGATAAAAGTTATAGCTGCAAGTTGAGTACCTTGTTGCAAATGAGGTTTTGCAACTCACTATGTTATTTGCGTTTGAGAGTGATTATTCTCTAGTCTACTCATAAGCTTCATCCTCTTCTCGCTGGTCTCTACTAACACTCCTTCCCTCTCCCTTTTCTTTGTACCAGCTCTTCTAATCTCTACTCTCAGTTCAGTTCTTCTTCTCTACCTCAGTCGGTGTGGACAACCTTCTAGATTCTCTCCACCCTAGTCATCTTCTCTTCAACTTTGTCTTATCTACTCTTAGGTCTCTGGACTCTATTTTCCACCTCTATGGTCTTATCTATCTACTCCCTTCTCTTGGCTCACTGCTCTGAAGTTTGCAACTTTTGTCCTTTGTTTCTACTTCCCTTGGTGTGAATTATCTATTGTGTTAATCACACTCTCTAAGCGGCTATCACTCCTTTTGTGCTTTCAAGTATTCTCTTATTTTTATGTCTTGCATTCAGGTTTAGCACATTCTCCTCTTCTCTCTTCTTTGTACGCTACCTCGCTTCACCCACACTAACTCTCATATCCCCCACACATCAAATCAGACTATTAACCTTTTTCTAACAAAGTAGCTCCACTTAATGGTCATCATCATAACCCCAGGATTTTCTCTCCAACAAGGAATTTGAAAATGATTTTCTTGAGGCCCTAAAAAATCTTCCTTTCTGGTTGATTGGATGCCATCATTTATTGTATCCTCTCTATCTTCAGATTTCACTCTAAGTTTATATTATTAGTTTTAGTAATCTTCACTTGCCTATAGTCATGACACCTTGTCTTCTGAAGATCTCTTGATATTCTTGAGCCACATAACAATCTACTACCTATTCTCCATTAAATGTAACCTTTTCTCATCTCCACATGTGATGAATTCTGATTGGATTGCAAACTACCACCTACTATGTGTCCATGTAACCAATTTCTACAAGAAAAACCTCTCCTTTCATCTAGATGGAAATTGATTTGTCTCATACCTAGCACGTCCTTCACATCTCCTATTAAGTCATTGGGTAAGACTTTGTTAGTTATCCACATGGAGTCACATCTGAATCGGCATTGGATGAACATCCATCGCATTCTCTGCATCATAAAATATACCTATGAGATGGCGAGATAGTGAACTATCTTCCATCTTCTTATCTCGCAAGAACATTTGTCATCAGTCCTCATTCCTACGGGCTGGTGGGATGCATGTTTCCACATTGTGATACTTACCCATAAAGTCCTTTTTGTCTAGTCTCTCTTGATGTGGGATGGTGGGGTACCGATTTCAACACTGTGGTTGTTACCCTGCAGTGCCTTTTGTCCTTAGTCTTCTTTGCCACGGGATGAAAAGATGCATCATGCTTCTCTTCACCATATTACTCCATAGGATCATTTTACTTTGGTCTTCCTCATGGGATGGCAGGGCCACCAATTTTTCCACATTGGATATTTACCTTTTTGCCCCATGGTGTCTTTTGTCTTCCTTTTCCCTTGCCACAAGATGATGAGATTAATCAATCATCTTCCTTCTTGTTGTCCCGCAAGGTCCTTTTCCTCCAATCTTCCCAACTGCAAGATAGCAGGGAACACCTCTTCCTTTATATTTTTGTTACCTTGTGAGGTTCTGATTCTTCCAACCTTCACATCGCGGGATAGTGGAGCATCAATTTTAACACTGTGGTGATCTCCCGTAGAGTCCTCTTTCTCCATTCTTCCTATCCACGAGATGGCAAGGCACTATTTCATCAAACCTTGTTGTTGGCACTATTTTGCCAAGACTTTGCACCCATTATAATGAACAAAACTATGTCGCTATAGTTCCAAGGCACCGACAAGAAGCAATTTGGGTTTTGCCAAAAGGCAAAGTCTTACCAAAAAAGAAACATCATCAGTAAGACACATCTAGTATCACATCAAAAAGGAACATTATCATCTAAACTCCCCAGTTGTATTTCTCCAAGCCTCCTAAAGGTCACAATGAAAAGAAGTCATATCTCTATAGCTCCAATGGACCGACAAGAAGCAAATCATGTTTTTCCAAAAGGCTAAGTCACACCCAAAAGAGAACTTTGTCAACAAGACACGTTTATGCATCACAACAAAAAGATCCATATAGATATAGCACCAAAAGTTGGCATGATGCAAAAGTAATTTTGCTGAAATTCCAGGTCATACCAAAAAAGCAACATTATAGGCAAGATATCATATCAGCAAGACCGGTCGACTATCACATAGAAAAGGGGATATCAGTATGACACTTAGAATCTGCAAAGCTTGAAAAGGAGTCACAACAAAAGGAAAAATCATGTCAAAATACATATCGACGAGATGCATCTAAAGTCTCTCTGAAATAGGGATGTTGATATGATTTTAAGGATCTTCTTAGCCCGAAAGAGGTCTCACCAAAGGATGAAGTCACACTGAACAACAAGGGTTTCATAGAGACATGAAAGATCTCACACAAAATGCTTGATCATTGTGGGTTTTCAACAACACTCTTTTGAAACTTGATCACTAAAACCAGAGTGATCTCCAAAACAATCAAGACATCTTGCTGAAGTGAGATCTCTTAAAGATAAACACAGACATGCAATGAGTGGTGGTTGACACACTGTGTGTTTGACATGAAAAGGAACCCAACATTGATGCCAAACCTGAACCAACTCATCTCCCCTTGCATACTAAACTAGATCAACTCTACCAATCTGAATTAGACTGCTCTTCATCAACACCATGTAGCAACACCACTTTAGCCAATCTGATCTACCTTTGGGACATGCATCATCCAAACATCTCTATCTAATCTTATCTGCACTTTGGAGCACTCATCATTGCTCAACTTTTCCTACTTGAGACCACAACGTCTCAACCAAACCTGATCTTCATCTAAAGCATTCACATGTTGCATCTTTGTATCTATATCCAATGGATGACTCTATATCTGTATCTGATTCATCTTCTCAACTATTGACATCTATGACAATCGAATTCCAACAACCCTAACTCTTGAATATGCTTATATTGTTGTATGAATGTCATTAGGTCATCTTCCACAAGTTGCTTCCACAAATCATTAAACTTTACATGACTAACCTTTGTTAGGGGCACATCGATGTAATCCCTAATGTTCTCCATGTATACAACATCTAGGATCACCTTAAAAAAAAATCCTTATCTCTCTCTATCACCACAAAAGGATAGAGTTTGAATTGTAGTTTTGGCTTCAAAGACATGTCAACAACAATCGATGTAGCCATCTTGTTCAAAGAGACTAAACTAAAAACATGAAATTGTAGAATACCTTGAAACACTTTTTTGCAAGGGTTTGCACCAGAAATCTCTTTCACCCAATAGTTCTCAAATTTAAAAGATCACAAGTGATCAAAATGAATTCAAAATCGTAATTATCCATTTACTTCACCAACTTAGGTTTTTTCCTTAAATGCATTTGAGTGTTACAAACAAAAAGTTGATACTTTGTTACACAAATTATCACAATTACCTCCACTGATCAATGCAAACACCCAAAATGTTTTGGAAATACCTTCCAAACATTTGCCATGTTGAAACCAATCCAACATCCATGCAATAAGGGGCTCCTTAAGATCTTCAAAGAGTTATCCCCCATAGATAATGCATATTATCTAGTTTCTAGAGGAATTATCTACACCTCCAATAGGCACAAACACATCTGCTATCTTTATATATACATTCTCATTATATTTATTAACCCATGTCTTTTGCATCTTCTCCTTTATATCATTAATGTCAACCTTCTTTTTTTCAGAATAGAGGTCTTTGCATTCTTTCCTCTACAAAACCTAGTAAAGTTTTTTAATTTTTGCAATTTTAACAAGTAGGACCTTGTTACAAAGCACTTCCATTCCATCTAAAATTATATTTGTACTCAACTACCTTTTTCCCATATTTGTTGCATGCATAAGAATATCTATTGAAAGGTTGAACATTTCTACCATAGTTTGTATTCACATATTCATACATCATACTACTTTTACATTCATTTTTCTTATTTCTAAACTTACTGCAAGCATAGCATTGAACATTAAATAGTTGAGATGTGATCTAAATTCTACTTTAGATAGATCTATGTCCAAATTTATTACATGTAAAAAATTTACTATTAAAAGATGGAGAGTACCTGGTTTGAGCATGAGGAGGCTTTCTAAAGATTTTCTTGTTGTGGACCTAAGTGAAACCCTTTTAATCTTCAATTATCATCTTATATTTGTCCTTAACCTTTTCCTTTCATTTCTCATCTTTTTTGGGTGTTTTAGAACATTCTCCTTTGTCAAACCATAGCATCTCATTAAGCATATCACTATCGTCTTTGAGCTTTAAGTTCCTATCAATTTATTCTTTTGTCTCTTTTAATGATTTCCTCAACATAACCAATTCTTCTTCAAGCTTCGTGCATGTTGGCTTGATGATGAATTTTGTATTTGATGACTTCATGTGTTGTCATTGATGGCACACATGTTCTAATTGTCGTAGTCATGTTAGTATACCAGTTAAGATAAACTAGTACTATTGAGTCATTGTATTGTAGTGGAAGTCCAATTGGTATGAATATGTCTAAACCGATATATGTAGATAAGTCAATCATTTTTTATCAGTTCCAGAGTTACCAATTTTGAGATACAACAGATAAAGTCAAGGAGGAGCATGGATACAATCACCCAATATGAATTCAAAGTGAATCGATCTGTGAGTTAATATTTTATTTGAAGTGGTCAACACTAAACCAGTATTGGTGTTCTAACCAGTTTTCCTAGTTTGTGTGATGAGTTATCACCAACTGTGATGTGTTACCATCAACTAACATTATGGCTATGCAGTCCAACAATAGGAATAATAACTATAGTTAAAGTCTCAACCCGAAGTTTGGACATTTACTTTGTGAAGTTACTATCTCCATAGCTGGAGTTCATTTGATTGTCAACCCAAGGATGTAATACTTGAAATGGGTTTGCACTATATATGCACTAAGTTCCTATGATAGCTACCTCGCATTATTGTAGCAAGTAAAATCTATGCGGGAAAAGTAAGCAAGAATCAAAACAACTGAATGGCTATAGGAAAAACTACATTAACATAAATTTCACTCAAGAAATACTAACCAAGTCCAAAGCTTCCAAACATGAATTACTCTGTTTGCTTTGGCTGCAAGAACAGTCAATGGATCTGTTTCCAATGGCTGCAGGAAGAGTCAATGCAAGGACATCTACTACAGCGAAAGAAGAAAACTAAATTTAACAAAGGTATAGGAACACTCACCAAGTGGGCCCCCTTGGATGAGTGCTTCCAAGCTTCCAAAATAACTCTAAGTGCTCAGAATAACATATCTTTATTCAATGTTTCTCAAAAGTCGATACATTATTCAAAATGAAAAGAAACTCAAAACACTCTGCAATTTTATTTCTAAATCTTCTGATTGTTTTCCTTCTCTTTTCTTTCTAACCTCATAAAAGAGACAAAGACACTTATTTAAAAGAAAAAAATAACTTCCTACAATTAAGATCATGTCGATGAGAAGAGGCAGATAACATTCATGAAGGAGAAGAGTCGGAGTTAAGCCACTAAAAATGTGGATCTAAACCAAACCACAGCCAAAACATAGCATGGTGGTATTACAAGCTTTATGCCCACAAGAGTCAGACATAAATGAGTCTTGTGTGCCTACTTCTTCTCTGTCATTCTATATGCTCATTATCCTCTTCGCTAATTTGAACTTTTAGTCACCTCCTTGAATATCTCAAACTACAATTGGCATGATAGGAGAACCTTCTCCATAGCATCTCATTTATTCATGCAATTCAAAAGAGAGAACATACAAGTATACACATATCTATTTTAATTAATCATAACATTTATTAATAACACACATGATATCACCTATGACAATCTGTATGGCAACATGAATAAATCACATGGTTGTAGGAAGAACCTGCAAAGGCAAAACATGATTTAATGGGTTCAGTTAACATCTGAAATGCATATAGTCAAACTTTAATACATCATTACCATCTCATCATATAAATCAAAACATGACAAAAAATTATGAGTTCTAGGAATAAAAGGAGCTAATATATCATCTCATCATGTCCCCCAACTTAGTGTCTTGTTGATCCTCCAGCAAGAGGACAGTTTCTGATTCGGGCACTAACTCTTAAGTCATCAATAGCTCCCTAACCTGTCCCTCCTGAAGCCAAATTCCAATAAAATCCCTTCATCTTTTCTAATCTGGCCAATCTGGCTTCTTCTATAGCTACCTCATAGGTTTTTTCTATAATCTTGCATCCCAACAATGGCCACATGAGGATAGGGGGCTAGAAGATCAAGGGTAGCCAGTCATTGTTTTTCATCTTAACCAAATGGATGTATTTAGGGGCTCTTTGTATAGATGCATGAAAATTTGGTAGTGAATGAGGTCCACCTTGTTTCAAGAGGTTCACCTTGTTTCAAGTCCTCTAGCAGATTATTCCAACATTGAATCAGACAGTAAATTGCAGTTGTGCTTTCATTCTCAATCAAGTGTTCATATTCTTGGAATATTTATTCCCTCACTGGTAATACCTAACTCCTTACATCTGACCTTGCTAATAGCTTTTGCCAATCATAATAAAGAACCCTTGTGTCTTTGGCTTCAGTCCTAAGTGGCAATGGAAAATCAAATTCAAGATTTTTATATGCTTTGGCCTGAGTTCCCATACTAATTTCATTTTGCACCCATGACATTAATGCTTTTATGTGGATATCACTGATTTATAACAAGGGATTCCACTCATTGTCAGAAGTCACAACATAGTTGTGCAAGTAAAATTCACACAATAAATTTTTAACAGTTAGTGGAGAGGTTTGATAAGCATCATAAAATTCTTTTGGGGTGTCTAAAGAAGGACTACGGTCTCTAATAATGTGGTTTAGCTTAAAACTTAAATAATGCTCTTTTAGATGCAAAGCATAAACTCTTGGCGAAGCCCTACATTGCATTAATTTAGGGACCATACTAGTAATTGTATCAATCTTAGCTTCCAATTCTTCAATCTTATCATCCCTCCTTTCAATTTCCCTCTGTTGCTTATCAATAATTCCATGTAGCCTAGCCCTCTCTATCTCCTACTGTCTATAAAATGTTAATGCAATAGACAAACTAGTGAGAGATGATGGAGGTCTGATAGCTATTACCTTAGGGCATGAAATTTCTTCAATGGGTTCTTTAAATTATTATGCCACATATGCCAGACTTGAAAGTCTGTCAATGCCATGTTCTTCCTGAATTTTACCCTCTATTGGACTCCCACATTCCTCTTTTGATGTTTCAACTGAAATAACCTCTGTTTCATCACCTGTTGGATGAAATTTTTGTGTACTACTCCGAGTCCTTCTTGCATATACCTTTGGAGTAGCTACAAGAATGGTTTCTACTAGAGGCTTTGCTGTAGGAGTATTTCCATTTGGTTTAGAGCTCTTGGTTGTAGGAGAAACCTGCATTACTTGTGGTTGAACCATAGTTTCATCTTCTACATCAATTGTTTCTAATTCTTTCCCTTTTCTTTTAGAAGATGCCACTCCTCTTTGGAAATAAGTTGAGGGTTGCACGATGTTTGTTTCCACCATCTCTTCTTTTGTCACAGTCAAAGCTTCTTTGACAGCAAGAGGTTCATTTCCTGTAGAAATTATAGGAGATGAGGGCTCTCCTATATCCTCCTCTTGAGCTGCTAATTCCTCTGCAACAGGAGCATCTTCAATCCTAAATTGCAGTATATCTTCAAATACTTCCCATGCCATTTGAGAAACATCCCTAAGAGAATGTTCTACTAACAATTTTACCAAACCATGATGACTGACTGAACGATTTCCATTCTTTCATGTTTCTTTGGCACTTATGGAAATAAGGTGGTATAGAAATTGGAACATTTACCCTTCAGGAATGCTGTAAATGACTAAGCAATTTGAAATGGATTGAATGTAAATTTGAATACTTTCCATTGATGGTAATGTATTTCATTATATAAAATGCCACCTGGGGCCATTCTCCTCGAAGAGATACCAGTCTAGCTCCCTTCTTGTCCACGATTAGAGCTCCATCTTGATAGTTCTAATATGTAATGTAAGTACAGATGCCAAGCTAATAAGATGAGAGGGGGGGGTGAATCATACAAACTTAATCTTCCATAAAAACATCAGATTCAACCAGGGTAACATATATTTCAGTAATATATCCAAAACTGCTAAACATGCAAACTCAAAAGCATATAAATATCATAACACTCATAACACTAGATTTAACGTGGAAACCCAAATAGGGAAAAACCACTGTGGGATTTCGGACCCACTAAGAAATATACTCTTCTAGAGTATGCTCAGTTAAAAGCAAATCTTATTAAAGATTACAAACACATTGCTAGATGCGACCCGGTTAAGGGATTTCCCTCAGATCTGTTAGGATCTTCACCTTGTTAGAAGTGACCTTGTTAAAAGATTTCAAACACTCAATCAGAATGTCACCTTGCTAGAGGGTTTTACAAATAAGTCTGTTAAGTCCACTCGGTTAAGAGATTTTCTGTCACTTCAAAAAATAACAGTAATAAAAATCTATCTGCAACTTCACATCTAAAATGCTAAAGCAGATTCTTATTTGCTCAATACAATATAGACATAGAACTAATCTTATCCTTTTGCTTAGCTCTATACTTTGTTATTCAAACAGTTATTCAAGCTTCAGTGCTCGGTAATCACTATGTAGCATCCCTGTGCATACACTTGCCTTCATACATTGTTTATCAACAGTTCCTTATTTATAAACAATAGATGATCACATTTCCCATGATCAATCATAGCCATCAGATCTTCAAACTTTGTCCAGGTTCAATGTATTCGCCGATCCGAAAATGTGTTACCCTACCTTGGAACTTGCATACATTTCTTGGAACTTGTGCTAGGGTATTGCGGTTCAATCTGAATTGTAGATCTTCTTGCCAATTTTCCTTTGCCATAGATTCTTTAACAAACTTCATTCACAACATACCAACCATTTAATCATAGCCAGCTCATCAGCTTCCTTCATTAAATAATGCATGTAATCATTTAATGCATTATGTTATTACTCGGTTTCAACTCAGTAAATACTAAACTTCGCTCGGTAGTCATACCACCTTCATTAACCGATAGCGATAACCTTAGGGTTTACCGACTAGGTTCCTTAGGGTTTACCGACTAGGTTCTTTGCTCGGTAACATAGTATAGTATTAACCTTACAATTAATAACATATGTATGATATCAAAACAATCTAAACATCATGATCTCATCATTGTCTAACTCGGTAATAGTTGCCCATTGAATAACTTATTTCTCCCCTTATTCATCATACTCTTTCTATGTCTTTTACCGACATCTTTATACTCATAAAATCATACGTCTTAAGATATGGTAACATCATACTGAATTAGAAAATCAATTTCTTGACATCAATGACAAAATAATAATATTAAGATAGTAAAACATCCTTGATTAGTTATATCCATAATCATCAACAACCTTCTCAATATGTATGCAAGAGGCGGAAGCGATATTCAAACATTCAAACATTCAAGCATTCAAGCATTCCTTCAAGAAATTGAGCATTCTAAGTCTCCATTCAAGGCTAGGTGTTGCATTCAAGACAAGGATTCAACCATTGAAGTGGAGATCACCTACAACATACAACATACAACATCATTACACCTTCGCATGTATGAATACAAACATTCTTACAATAAGGTATCAGTACTTGATTACATTACAAACATTTACATTTACAGCATTCTCATTTCTTGGTTAATTCCAAAACTGGGGTTTGACCTAAAGGCAAACCCCTAATCCCTAACCCCCCAATCGTCCTCTCTTTTCTGTGTGTAGGTTGCAGGTACGCGACTGTAATTGAAGATCTGGAATCCTTGTGCAGAGACAAACAGATCCCCCTTCATTTCGTGGATTTTTCGGAGGACCGTGTGCACTCCGGGCGCCATCGTCCCGTCAACTTTTGCTCAAATTTGTAGGATAGCATTGTCTCGACATTTTACTACTAATTTCAGGTCCGTAGCTTCATCCCATGTCCCTATCTCCGTCTACAAGCGAATCTTTCTTGCTTTTACATACATTCCTAGTTCAATCCTTCTATCTACATTCTTTACAAAAGAGGGTATCCTTGTTGTCTCAACCCTTGAAACTCATTTAGAATTCAATCTTGCATTGTGTGGGATTGGATCTTGTGAGTTTCAACCCCTCTTTTGAATGTAAAGTCTCTCCTAAGTGAAAACCGTCAATCCTAGTGACCTCCTTTCTCTCTCCATGGAGTGGGGGAACACCTAGGGTTCGATTTTCCGCTTTACATTTTGGTGAACCCGATGTGAACATCCAAATTCTGATTATTCATGGTTAGATCTGAAAAAATTTTGCTTCCTTAATTACATTTCCATGTTTGATCTTTTGCAAATTTTAGAGGTTAATTGCATAAAAACCCTAAATTTTCTTTTTAGTAATTGAG
Source organism: Cryptomeria japonica (assembly GCF_030272615.1). Lineage (NCBI taxonomy): Eukaryota > Viridiplantae > Streptophyta > Pinopsida > Cupressales > Cupressaceae > Cryptomeria > Cryptomeria japonica. The sequence goes on from NC_081415.1 coordinate 104,280,444, forward strand.
CTTGTGAAATGTTTAATTGTTAATGCTTGTTTCAGATCTACCCTTCTATTGCAAATTGTCAAATCATATTTGTGCTTTAATTCTGAAAATTAAGTGGTTAAGTGTCAAAACCCTAATTTTTAAAACCCTCTTGATTCAACCTTTGACCGATGATTTCACTAATCAAAACACCTCCAAATCGGCTGTAACTTTGGATTCCGCAACAAAATCATAATATCTCTCATCCCTGAAAATTTTGAAAAAAGTTACGAGGACCGTGTGCACCCCGAGCGCCATCGTCCCCGACATTTTTTCTAAAATTTTGGGAGCTAGATCTTACTGTATTTTTCTGCTAGAATCCATAATCTTGGCTGATTTCATCAATTCTAACACTTTCAAAATTAAAGTCAAAGCTGGTCTAGTGATTGCTTGGATTAAGGCTTATAATCATTCAAAAATTGTTGAAATTAAAATTTTGTGTTAAAATTGTTTCTTACAGTCCTAAATCTGAAAAGTGTGTTGGCATTCATTCGAAGTTTCAGTGCTTTATTCAAATTTCTGCAATTTGTGACCTTTTGAAATTAAGTGTTTAATTGCAACAACCTTGATTTCCATTTTCAAAATTGAATTTTGCATGAAATTGAGTCAACTTTTAAATTTCAAAGTTTGCATTGCTTTTAGTATTCCCTCTAAAATCATAAAATTCAAAATTTCAGTTTCCCTCTCCTTTTCAAAATTCAAATTTTGCATTCTTCAACAATCTTGGTAGGGTTCAATTTTGAGATTGCAACTTTAATTTGGCCTATCTACAGATCGTAAAATCACTCAATTTTTTCAGATTAGCTTTGAAATCATCATAACTTTCATCTCTGAAAATTTCAAAAAAAGTTGCGAGGACCGTGTGCACTCCATTCGCAACGGTCCTCGACATTTTTTCTGAAACTTCGGGAGATTGTTATGATTGCATTTAACAGCTTAAATCTAGGAGATTGGCTGATTTTATTGAAATTTGCTACCTCTAAATTCGAAAATAAATTCAAAATTCAAGATCTCAATTTCCAAGATAACAATTAAAATTAAGTGCTACCCCCTTGGCCCTAATTTTCAATTGTGCCTACCTTTCTTGGAAGTTGTGCATGAGTTTTACAACAATAAGCCCTACTTACACTATTCCCGTTAGACAAAGCCTTAGAATTAAGTCTTTCCAAGGTTTAATTACCGAGGAGATGGAACCTAATTTGAATGGCCTTTTTAACGAGGACATGGGTAATTCCTCTAATCCTCTTAATGATGAAGAAGCTCTCAATGAGGTTTCTGTAGAACAACTTTCGAAATTGGATAACCAATTTGATGATTTTCAGCAATGGATGTCTCAAGAATATCCCGATAGTCAAGCTCTTTCATTAATTGAGGGTCTAAAATGTATGGTTCAAAGTGATAAGAATGGAATTGATGTTTTGCGTAGTATTGCACACATCATGGATTCGAATGTGATGCCTATGAAGAGTTGTGCCGAAAATTAGGTTATACACAACCTCCTACTCAAGTCAATCATTCTACCCCTTTGACAACTCCTATTGCTAGTATACCTACTTTTACATCAAACATAATGACTACTTCAATACAAAACATTCCACCTATGATCACCAGTCATGGGGGCAATCCTTCTTCTTCAATCAACCCTCTTCCTTCATTCAATCTGACTTCTTCATTCATTCCTTCAATGAGTGTCCCTATTACATCTCCACAAATGAACATGACACAAGGGGGCAATTCATTTAACCATTCCATTCCTCCTTGTAGTGTTCCTCCTGTCCAATCATCTCCTATGACTAACTATCATAGTGTCCCGCCACCTTACTCTCAATCAATACCTTCTTTCAATAACATAATACCTCCATCACAATCTAACATGTCTAATATGAACTCTTCGACTGAAGCGACCATTAACAATCTTGCACAAACTGTCTCTTCTTTGCAGCAACAAATGGCCTCTATGAATCAATCTAAGTTTAGTGTGCCCACATTTGATGTTGCGAGCCCACTTTCTCTTGACATTGTTTGAGCTATCCCCCCTAAGCATGTTGAAGTCCCACAATTGGAGCTTTATAATGGTAAAGGTGATCCTCTAACACATGTTAAGACCTTTCAAACAATATGTACCGATTTCGCTCATGACCAAAGATTGCTTGAAAAATTGTTTACTAGAACATTAAGAGATAAGGCTCTACAATGGTATTGCTCGTTGCCTTCCTATTCTATTACTTCTTTCCAACAACTTGCAAATGCTTTTATTCAACAATTTCAAAACAATATAAGTCCTAAAGTTACTTTGATTGATTTAATGCATTGTAAACAAGGTGTTAAAGAAAAAGTGACTGATTTCATTGGTAGATATAAGCATTTGTGTGCTCAAATTTCTTTTCCAGTACTTGACAATGATATTCAAAGAATCTTTATTTCTAATTTACAAAAAGATATTAGAGAAAAACTTATGTTTTCTGAGTTTACTTCTTTCCAACAATTGTGTGCAACTCTTCACAATTATCAACTGACTGTGAGTCAAATGGAACAAGCAAATCCTATGGCTCCGAGTGATAAGGGTGATAATAGTCAACAACCATTTGGGAAGTTTAAACCGAATAGAGGGTTCATTAAGTTCAATGAAAACATCATCAACAACAATGTGAATGCAGCATCAGGTGTGCCTCCTATTTCTAAGTTTTTCAAGAAAGAAAGAAAGTTTACTCCTTTGAATGAATCATTGCATAGTATTATGAATAAGTTATTGGAACAAAATGTGCTTACTCTCCCTCCTATAAAGCAAATAGATCCTGCAAATATTAATTCACCCTATTTTGATAACAAATCTTTTTGTCAATTTCATCGTCAACCTGGGCATGATACTGAAAAATGTTTTGCTTTAAAGGGTAAAATTCAAGATTTGATTGATAATAATACTATCTCTGTTTCAAGTGTGAATGATAAAGGAAACACATCTGTAGCTCCTCCTAACCAAAATCTTAAGATTTTTACTGATCCATTACCTTCTCATACCTCTAATGTGATTGAGACTAATGATTCCTCTTTCTCACCTGATGGTCTTGTGTCTATGACTCCAAATGTGATTAACTTTGTGGAATAGCAGAAAATCCCTAAAGAAACTTCTATCACATTTGATTCTAGTGAAACTATCAGGGCACCTGATGGTCCTTTATATATAGTTGCAAAAGTCAAGAATACACCTTGTCGTGGAGTGCTTATTGATCCTTCTTGTATGGTTAATGTCATTACTGAAGAATTTCTTTTTACTTTGCAATTGAATCAAGTAATCTATGACAAAAAAAATGTGGTTGTGAAATTATTTGATGCATTTTCTTCTCCTGCAATTGGTTCTATTACATTACCTATTGAGGTCCATAACAAATCCCTTAATGTGAGCTTTGCTATTATTCCATCATCCGAACAATTTCGTGTGAAGCTAGGCTATCCTTGGCTATCTTCCATGAAAGCTATTGCTTCTCCTATTCACAAGTGCTTGAAATTTCCCCATAATGGTGAAGTTGTTACTGTCAATCATAGTCTCTTTAAACCAGCTGAAAGAACTTCTAGCATTCCTATTGATTATTTTTGGCCTAAACAATTTCAATCTCTTCCACCGCGAAGTGATCATCTTTTCAAATCTTATCAAAAGTGGAAAAAAGATATGACTCTATCTCTAAGTGAACCTAGAACACCCAAACTTGATATTCCTATCATTCTTGAGAAGGAAGTTCTTCCTTTGAAAGATAAAACTAATGTCTTTCCTCAAGAAGATTCCCAACCCATCCCTATGGATGTGACTATGTCTATGACTAATAAACTTTCTAAAGGTAGACCTATACCTCCTCGTCATGATGGACTTGGTCTCCTTCCTAAACCGAATATTCCTCCTTTATATGGAGCAGTTCCTCCTCCTTCCTCTTATAGAGAGAAGAGACCTTACTCTTCTCCTATTATCCAACCTAAGAGACCACAACCTAAACACCCAAGTGATAAGGATGAGAACATTCCTCCTCCTCAATCTTCTCAACTTCCTACTAAGACTAGACGGAATCATTCTATGCGTGAACGCCGCTGAAAGCGTCATCTTAGAGCTCATGCAGCTGCTTCTCAAACTTTGCAATCCCCAAAAACACCTTCAGCTAGTATTATTCCATTTTCTCCTTAGCCAAAAATTGAGCCAAAATCTCCTAAACATAAGATGCATGATGGTTTTGATCCTGTGTGAGTTAAAGATCCTATTTTTATAAATCTTGATGATGATATAGATGAAAATGTTATTCATGATGAAAATGTTACTCCTCTTTCTTCTGATAGTGAATATGAATATGTTGATGTTGATAACCATTTATCTAATGCATTTTCTAAAGCACTTATCCTAGCTCCTAGACAAGAACAACGTGGCTTGGAACATGAACATAGCCCTTGTTTGGATCTTGTGATAGCTCCATCTGTTGTGTTGGATGTTCCTCCTCTAGCGTGTTTCCTGCCTTCCTGAAATATTGATCAGCAAGATCGGGGGGTGGATGACATGCTAGACTAGTTTCATTAGCATAGCAGACTCTCTCCTCCTCTCTTGATCTCTTTTGTTACTTCTTCTATGTGTTATTCTCATTCTTCTATTTTTTGTCCTTAGTGTTGTCTACTTGAGGATGATGCAAAGCATTGAGATCTCTTTTGGTCTCTCTCATGTTGACTCAAAAGACACATGTGTTCCCTTCTTCTAGGTGACCTTCCTTGATTGGGGAATGAAGAACAATTATTCATACATACATATGATATACATGAATTATCATACAGCATACTGACCCCGAGGAAAGCAAAGTCACCTCATGCTTTTTGTTTTGTGTCTATTATCCTTGGGTTTATCTCACACTTGGAGGCTAAATCTTTGTGATAACATGCTCCTTTCCCTTCTCATTTTTTATGTGTATCACTACCTTAAAGAAATCACCCCCGATGAGGCATGTGTGATCGCTTTAACGTAGGGGGCATACACTCCGTTCATATCTCTTCAAGATACTTGAAAATTTCTTGGCAAACTTAGCCTTGCCTTGAAAATTTTTGGTATTTTTCTTGCATGACTCATAGTGAGGGAACCGTACTACTGACAGTCATGGTTCTCCCTCATGATCTTCCCTTTTACTTTGTCAATCGAAGTCATAAGATCCTAAGTCCACTGGGGGCTTGGTGTATCTTGCCTCCTTGACGTGGTGAAAGTCTTTCAATGTTGTTTCCTTGTACTTTATCAGAAGTATGAGCGTACGCTTATACTCCCGCTAAAGTGGGGGCTAAATGTAGCGTCCTAAAATTATGACACTTGCAATTTCAACTGCATTTGGGTCTTCACGATGGTGGCGCAACATTGAACCTGAATGGAGACCCCAAAACCTGTTTACGACATCAAAAACTGCATCTTTCTACACCTTGGCCTGATTCTCCTTGCACCCTGCTATCCCAGGAGGTGGGACCATGGTGCCCAGTGCCCTGGTCCTTTAGGACCATGGCACCTAGCACCTTGGTCCCTCAGGACCATGGCACCCAGCGCCCTGGTCCCTGGCCCTATTTTGGGCCCGGTCTCTTGTTGGGCATCGGGTCTTTAAGTTTGCAATTTGGAAAATAATGTTCCTAGGTTGGCCTAAGGTCAGAAAAATCAGTCTTCTAACCCTAATTGACAAGTATATAAACTACATTTCCCCTCCCAGAAAGAGGGGGCGAAATATATGTGTGCAAGAGGGAAAAACATATGTATGCAAGAGGCAGAAGCGATATTCAAACATTCAAACATTCAAGCATTCAAGCATTCCTTCAAGCAATTGAGCATTCTAAGTCTCCATTCAAGGCTAGGTGTTGCATTCAAGACAAGGATTCAACCATTGAAGAGGAGATCACCTACAACATACAACATACAACATCATTACACCTTCGCATGTAAGAATACAAACATTCTTACAACAAGGTATCAGTACTTGATTACATTACAAACATTTACATTTACAGCATTCTAATTTCTTGGTTAATTCCAAAACTGGGGTTTGACCTAAAGGCAAACCCCTAATCCCTAACCCCCCAATCATCCTCTCTTTTCTATGTGTAGGTTGCAGGTACGCGGCTGTAATTGAAGATCTGGAATCCTTGTGCAGAGACAAACAGATCCCCCTTCATTTTGCGGATTTTTCGGAGGACCGTGTGCACTCCGGGCACCATCGTCCTATCAACTTTCACTCAAATTTGTAGGACAGCATCGTCTCAACATTTTACTACTAATTTCAGGTCCGTAGCTTCATCCTGTGTCCCTATCTCCGTCTACAAGTGAATCTTTCTTGCTTTTACATACATTCCTAGTTCAATCCTTCTATCTACATTCTTTACAAAAGAGGGTATCCTTGCTGTCTCAACCCTTGAAACTCATTTAGAATTCAATCTTGCATTGTGTGGGATTGGATCTTGTGAGTTTCAACCCCTCTTTTGAATGTAAAGTCTCTCCTAAGTGAAAACCGTCAATCCTAGTGACCTCCTTTCTCTCTCCATGGAGTGGGGGAACACCTAGGGTTCGATTTTCCACTTTACAGACCCCTAACTTACTTCTGAGATACTCAAAAGTGTCCCCTGGTAGTGGCTTGGTGAAGATATCTGCTATTTGTTCCTTTGTGCTAACATACTCCAACACCACTTTCTTCTCTTGAGCTTATTCTCTAAGATAATGATATTTGATAGAGATGTGCTTTGTCTTAGAGTGCATAACAGGATTCTTTGAAATGTTAATGGCACTAGTATTGTCACAGAATATAGTTACTGGCTCGGTAACTTTCTCATTTATACCTTCCAACAGTTGTTTGATCCATGCTATGTTGGTACAATTCAATGCTGCAGCAATGTATTCAGCTTCTACTGTTAACTGTGAAACACATCCTTGTTTCTTGCTAAGCCAACTCACTAGTCTTTCTCCTAAAAAGAAAGCTCCTCCACTTGTGCTTTTCCTGTCATCAATGTTGCCCGCCCAATCAGCATCAGTATAAACTTTTAGATCAAAATCATTTCCTTTCTGATATACTAAGCCATAATCTTCAGTGCCTTTCAAGTATCTAAAAATTCTCTTGATTGCTCTCATGTGTGTTTCCTTAAGATCTGTAGAGAATCTTACAACTATACCTGTAGCATCGGAATTAGGAATCATCAAAGCAATATATAAAAGGACATATTATTCATTATTAGCTCAATCACACATTGCAATGATCCAATCCTAAGCACACTCAATAGAGACATAAAAACAAAGCATTCAAAAGCAAATATTCATGCAAACCAGATGACGATTTGGATGCTTCTTCCATGCGGCTCCATTGTTCTTCTTTCTTCTCCAAATAGGTTTGTTGTGGATCTCACCTTCAAGTGCATACACCTAATTATGAAAGCAAGATTGACATTCAAGAATACTCGAAACGTGATTTCGCAAAGTGATTAGAAATTCGATAATCTGATTAGGGATCAAGGATCAAGGGATTTGAGTGAAGAAATTCATCCAATTTATAGAGAAATTGGAGAAAAAGACAAGATTAGCATGAAATTGATTCGAATAGAAATTCAAATCAAGAATAGCAAAATTATGACAAGTGTATGACAAATTGCTATGCAAGGATTTATGACAATTTATGACAATTTATGACAAATTGCTATGTAAGGATTGATTGATTGATGATTTATGACAAAATTATGACAAATTGACATGTCATTCCCATGAATGTAGGAGAGAAATAGGAGGAAATGAAATTAGGAATTAAGAAATTAGAAAAATAGGAAAAAGAGGAATGAGGAAATTAAGAATTAGGAAAATGATGAAAATTAGGAAATTAGTGAATTAATCAATAATTTTTCATTTATTAATTCATTCATTCACAAAGAGGAATAATTAGCCAATTAAATGAACATTTAATTGTGATGAGAAGACTTAGGATAAATAAATAATTTATTAATCCTAAAGAGGGAAATGACAAACCAGGTTAAATGATTAAATCACGAAACCCTAGAAGATGAATTAGGTATTGATGAAAGATAATTGATTCGATCATGATTTGATTTTGGATTGATAAATGACCAATGTGATAAATGATTTGATTGAGATAATGCGCCAATTGACGAGGAACAATGGCAAATTGATCCAAATCGACACAATTGAGATAGATAACAATCGATGACAAATCGGTCGTAAAATGACAAGATTGACAAAAGAACAAGAATCGATGGCAAATAGATTGCAAAACGACAGGATTAAAAATGACCACGATCGATGATTAAATCGATTGCAAATGACAACGATCGATGACAAATCGATCGTAAAATGACAAGATTGATAAACCGATCGCCAGATGATAAGATTGATAAGAGGACAAAACCCTAATTAGGATTGACGATGTCCAAAATGATAAGATTGATAAGAGGACAAAACCCTAATTAGGATTGACGATGTCCAAAATGATGACAAATTAGCATGCACATTGATGCAACAAGATAAGATCAATCCAAATCATGACTGGATAGTGTTGTTGACAAGACCAAATTCGAATGCGAGATGAATGAAGAATGTAGAAGAATGACTCGATGCTCGCAAATGATAAAGATCAAGTGCGAATCATAGGAGAAATGTTAATGCGACGCAAAAACCTAAAATGAAGCAATGCGCAAATGTTAAAGTATGACCTCGCAAGCGTTTGACCATTTTTAGGTGTCTACATTTTGCCCCTCTTTGAGACAATGCGATTTTAAGCGTTGTTTCAAAGAATAATAATGAAAATGCCCCAGACAATAACAATGACATATGCATGCCCCCTCGAGGAATTGGCCGGAAACATGCAGAAAAGAGGCCAATTGATCGATAAAAATGATAGGATCGAACGGACTGATAATCGGAGATCGGATGCAGGAAGGACAAGCAATTTAAGGTGCACAAGACCGCGACCAACATAAGATGGAGAGGATGCACGTCCATCTATGCAATGACAAAGAGCTATAAATGAGACCAAGAGGTTGAAAATGGCTCATTTGCACTAGACAAAGAGGAGAATTTGTTGCTTTGGACAAGGACACTTGCAGATAGATGGCGAACATTCCAATGGCAGATCACCTTGGAGAATGTGTACGCACATTCAGATGACCGGACGACACAGGAGCAGCGATATGGATCTCAAAAACCCATGTTTTCAATTTCATGAATTTTGATTGCTTGCGGGACATTGCGGGGCCCACAGGGGATGCAAAAGAGGACTTCTGCGCTTGTGTGGTCTAATTCTGCACTTGTGTCATGTCTTCTGCGCTTGTGTAGGAAAACACAAGCGCAAGTTACCTGACACAGGCGCAAGTTCTCTGACACAGGCGCAATTGTGCAGTGAAAACCTTAGTTTTGGTCAAAATGACATGCAAATGATCGGAAAAGGGGGGGTAAGGGTAGGATAGGTCAATTTAGATGAAAAACACCCTGATTGGACATGAAAATGAGGAAATGCAACCCGTAGGAGCAAACCCTAAAACTGACAAAAATGTGCCCCGATTGTGATGTAGAGTCGACAGTATCCGTTGATCACACGGGAGAATCGACCAGACTGTTTCATGCTACGTCATAGACTCAGGAGCACAGAGAGAGACACATTAGCAGGACTGGGGATATATTACATCACATACATGCCCGAGATTAGGGCAAACATAGGATTGCTTACCGCATTGGTAGAGCGATGGCATTTGGAGACCTCCTCTTTCCATTTGGCGACTGGCGAGGCAACAGTGACTCTAGAGGATGTATGGCACATCCTCCGCATTCCGATACATGGGGAGATGATAGAGTACGACCCAGTGACAGGTAGAGATGCATTATGCAGGCTATTTGAGTGCGACACAGATGACTTGGACATTGTCGAGAGGGAGATCGGCTGGGAGAGCATGGCTTCCGAGTATGATCGATGATATGTGGTGATAGCAGTGGTGATAGCATGTCTACTAGCAGGAGACAGACGAGGACATGGATTCCCTATTGGATGGGGAAGAGTGCTGGAGTGGATGGCGACAGAGGGGACAGTGTATGCATGGGGACCATGTGTACTTGCTATGTTGTATTTCCAGCTGCATCAGATAGCATATCAGGGAGTTCAGACTCTGAGCTGTGGAGTTACACTGCTACAGGTATGGGCATTTGAGCACATAGCCATATGTCGACCGATTACAGAGAGACAGGTTGTACCACACCAACCATATGTGTACTGTTATGGTGGAGCACTGAGACAGGGTCCTTTTGGATACATATTATACTGGCGACATGAGCTACACAGACTGAGAGAGTTCATATGGAGGCCATATCGAGATTGCCCCGGATGGTCAGATGATCATGAGGAACTACCATATTGCAGACAGGAGAGGTACCTGATTGGGCGACCAGTGAACCGCCAGAGAGTGATTGAGATGTACCTGCCAGAGAGGGTGAGACGACAGTTTGGAGAGAGGCAGGACGTACCTAGGAGGACTGCACACTTTGCCCGATCTCACAGAGAGACGAGTCAGTGGGGGAGTATGATTCAGCCACACATAGCCTATGCCGACTTTGCACAGCTACAGCCAAGACAGTGGGATTGGAGGTCAGATGTGGTGGATGCTGGGATGACAGAGGAGTATGAGACATGGTTTGCACGACGATGGCCAGTGCCTTTGACGGATCCTGACATTCCAGTACCTAGGAGACAGGAGGACTTCCCACTCATAGGAGAGGAGGGAGATGATGAGGATGAGGAGGATGATGAGGGTGATGATGATGACGGAGATGAGGATGAGGGAGATGGGGATGATGGTGGGGAGGATGATGACGGAGATGATAGTGGGGAGGATGATGAGGAGCCGGACTCAGCTGATCAAGAGACATTGCAGAATATTCCTATAGAGCCGGAGACAGCTAGGACAGAGGAGATGGAGATGTGCAGGGCTACTATAGCGAGTCAGTAGGACTATATTGCGACATTGGAGAGACAACATGAGTAGTTCAGAGCGGAGATAGCCAAACTCATAGAGGCTCGAGATACAGCCATAGCTCAGGCACAGCAAGAGGGACAGAGAGTCACTGAGTTCATTGGGTCGATTAGGGATGCCAGTGCACGGGAGATGGCACAGATGCTGGTAGAGACTGGGGAGGAGAGACTGTATTGGAGGACACTATATGAGAGTGCAGTTCCACCGGAGTGGAGAGCACCTTCGTATCGGGCACGATCAAGGACAGAGAGCAGGTCACGCTCTCAGAGATCATTGAGCAGCATGGGGGTGAGTGGACCTATGAGACCACGACAGCTAGGACCAGGAGGGACATCATCCGCGAGACATGGCAGGGATGAGGAGGACAGAGGGAGCACCCAGTGACAGAGGCACATGCTCCTTATGACAGACAGTGGACATTATGTAGTTTGACATGTTGTAGTCAGCCTGTGGGCCATACTTAGGACAGATAGTCCGATTTTGTACTCCGATATTATTATGATATGTGATATGAAATGCATCAATATGATGGGATGCAATGTGTTACGATTTGTAGTTATTTTGCTATGTATGGATGACTTATGTACTTGTTTATGAACATGTATGGATGTATTTTTATGTATTTGTGATGCATTTATGAAATGAAATGGATAAAATGCTTGATGTAATATGTGATGGAATGCAAATGTACTAAACAATGAATGCAAGATACAGCATATGCATTTGGATATCGGAGCACTAGACCGAACTGACTATCCGGACTGACGGAAGAAATGTTAGTAAGAAATGAGATAGAGGGCAGTTAGAGATGACGAAAAACTTGCTTTCAGTAATGCACTTTGTAGGTGAGAACCTTTATTTTTGTGTAGCAAAATGGATGCGCAGCATCATGGCATTGAAGGCCAGAGCTGAAATGCAACCCTTTTTGCAAAAGACAGACACATCACAGACAAACGACAATCACAATCAAAAAAGAAAGAGACCATGAGCCATCCCGGTCACTCTAAATCACTCAGTGACATCATCGAGCAACATAGGAACATGATCGAAGATAAATCAATAGAAAGATAAGATGCACAAATTCCAACAAGTCAAACAAACATCTTGATCTTCATTGTCAAAAGTTGAAAGCACTGATAGGATGATCATGTTGTCTAGTTTCAGGACATGCGGTACCCCATCTAAGACAGGACACAGTCTGGTTTCGAGTATACCACACCCTGTATAAGACTCATGATAGTAGAAACAAGGACAAATGATATTGATACTAATGTTCGATTGATAAGACAATTGTGATCAATTTGAATGTTTGGTTTTGATTGAAAAAGTTCATCTGGTTAAAGCATGATTTCATTAAAGCACAGTGTTGAATGGATTGCGAGTCGTTAGAGGAATGCTCAGTGATTTGTCTTATGCACAAAAAGGGATCCTTTATTGACAAAATGCTTGTTTTTGGATTTTAATGTTTTGAAATGTTTTTGTTCATTTTTTCAGGACTTTTTATGATTTTTATGGATTTTCATTTTTTTAATTTTTTTAAGAGATTTTTTTTTTCAGGACATTATTCGATTTTTTTGAGATTTTTTCAGGACAATTTTAAATGTTTTTGAGATTTTTTTCAGGACATTTTTCAATTTTTTTTTTATGAAATTTTTTTAGGACATTTTAAATTTTTTAGAGATTATTTCAGGACATTATTGGATTCAAAATTTCCAGTGATTGATCATGACAAGGGGAAGGCACCCAATGCACAGCTGAAAGACACATAGACCTGGGACCAAAACATATGTACAAGAAACTAGAGTAGGCAAGACAATGATGTTGACCAATAACAGGCCTGGGATAGAACATTGGGTCGAGACAAAGATAGGCATGATAAACTGGCCGAGAAAAACATAGCTAGAAGTCATGATAGATGACGAAGCAATAATCGCATTACTCATGGCGCCTGATTGCCAGGTTTTCACCATGGTACTTGCCCAAAGCGCCTGTTTACCAGGTTTTCACTAGAGGGCGAATCATTTTTTCTTTACTTTTTTTTTTTTTTTTTTGCTTTTTCCTTCTTTTTCTCTTTTTTTTTCATTTTTTTGTATTTTTTTAGGATCATATTTGAATAAGTACCGATAGAGAATTATGCCCAGTACTTGCGAAGATGCATGCTGTTGATAGGATCGGACAGAGGTTCACCTTCCGGGGTAGCAAGCTGATATGCCCCCAAGCCATATGCTGCAGTTACTATGAAAGGACCAATCCAATTAGGTTCAAACTTGCCCTTGATGATGTCAGTAGACTGTGCATTCTTGGGATTTGCCTTTAAAACCAGGTCTCCCACTTCGAAGTGTCGCCCTTTGACTTTCTTATTATAAGAGCGACGGAGATGGTTTTGATATGCTTGCAAATGTGTCAGAGCTGTCTGACGTTTCTCATCTAACATCTCAAGCTGATGCAGCCGAGAGACTCTGTGTGTCTCATCATCAATCAGGTGTTGCAAGGAAACCCTCAAGGAAGGAATCTCGACTTCCAAAGGTAAAATGGCTTCCGCACCATACACCAAGGAATAAGGTGTTGTGCCAGTAGGGGTGCGGATAGAAGTGTGATAGGCCCATAGTGCTGGATTTAACTGTACATGCCAATCTCGACCAGCGTCATTGACAACTTTCTTCAGGATCTTGATAATGGTTTTATTTGATGCTTCAGCTTGCCCATTACCTTGTGGATAATACGGATTGGAAAAATGATGTTGAATATGAAACTTTTCACAAAGCTCTTTGACATCTTTATTCTTAAAAGGGCGACCATTATCAGTGACTATGGCAAGGGGAACCCCATACCGGCATATGATATAATTTAGCAAGAATTTTGAAATTTGGACACCAGTGATATAGGTCATGGGGATGGCTTCGATCCATTTTGTAAAATACTCTATAGCTGTAATAATGAACTTGTGTCCATTTGCAGATGTTGGCTGAATCTTGCCAATAAGATCCAATCCCCACTGAGAAAAGGGCCATGGAGATATAACAGAATGAAGCTCTTGAGCTGGTGCATGAATATAATTTCCATGAATCTGGCATTTATAGAATTTCTTAACAAACTCATGAACATCTTTTTCCAGAGTAGGCCAATAATACCCAGCACGAATCAACTTTTTAGCTAAGCTAAGACCATTGAAATGGCCCCCACATATACCGTCGTGAACCTCGTGTAAAGCCATTTGTGCTTCGTCAGAATCCAAACACCTGAGGAGGGTATGGTCAAAGGAACAGTGGTAAAGAGTGTCAGCAATGATGACATATTTGGCTGTCTGTCGGATAAAGGCTCGGCATTGGTTAGTGGAAAGGTTAGGTGGTAAGGTTTGGGATTTCAAATACTGATATACGTCATTGTACCATGGGGAATTGGGACCAACAAGAACGCACATCACGTCAGCTGTCAGAATGTCAAAAGAGGGAACCAGCAATTGTTCGACCAAGAATTCACACTTGTCCATATTATGAGGCATATTCAACATGGAAGCAATCGTAGCCATTGCATCTGCCGACTTGTTTTGCATTCTTGGCACTTGACTGAAATGGATAGCTGTGAATTTTGTCTTGAAGAAATCTACCATGTGCTTATAAGGAATAAGCTTTTTGTCTTTTGTTTCGTAGTCATCGTTGACTTGTCGGATGACTAATTGAGAATCTCCATAGACTTGCAAATGCTTGATGTTCCAGTGGACTACTACTCGGAGTCCTGTGACCAGTGCTTCATACTCTGCAATGTTATTGGTACAATGGAAAGTTATTCTGTAAGACTTTGGAATAGCGTCACCTTGAGGGGTGACAAACAGAATACCAGCTCCGGACCCGAACTTGGTATGGGATCCATCAAAGTATAACTTCCATTCATTAGATGATGTGAGAGCAAAGACTGATTCATCTGGAAAATCGGTCAACATGGGATGGTTGTCAGAAATAGGAGCGTCTGCAAGTTGATCTGCTATGATTTGTCCCTTTATCACCTTTCGCTCCATATACTCAATATCAAATTCACTGAGGATCATGACCCACTTTGCTAGGCGACCTGTCAAAGCTGCTCGGCCAAGCAAATATTTTAAGGGATCAATTTTTGCAACCAACAATGTTTGGTGGTTTAGCATATAATGTCAGAGCTTTTGTGTTGCAAATACCACTGCTAAGCATGCCCTCTCAATAGTTGAATAATTTAATTCATAACCAACCAGTGTCCGGCTGATATAATAAATAGCTCTTTCTTTGCCATTCTCATCTTGTTGAGCCAAGAGAACTCCTAATGTTGTTTCAGTTGCAGAGATATATAATAAAAATGGCTTTCCGTCTATTGGAGGCATTAGAATAGGTGGCGATAGCAAATATTCTTTGAGAGCTTGAAAGGCTGATTGACATTGCTCAGTCCATTTAAAAGTGACACCTTTGTGCAGTAGATGTTGGAATGGATGACATTTGTCAGCCAACTGAGCTATGAAGCGACGAATTGACTGGAGCTTTCCTTGCAGACTTCTTAATTGCCAGAGATTTGAAGGTGGAGGCATATCCATTATTGCTTTGACCTTGGCGGGGTCGACCTCAATGCCTCGGTGAGAAACAATGTATCTGAGTAATTTGCCAGCTGTAACACCAAAGACACACTTTTTTGGATTGAGCCTGAGTTTGTAGGTCTCCATTCTATCAAAGATTGGGCCCAGGATGGCTAGATGACTATCTCTAGTGACAGATTTACATAACAAATCATCAACATAATCCTCCATCAAAGTGTGCATGAAATCATGAAAAATTGTCGTCATTGCTCTTTGATATGTTGCACCTGCATTTTTGAGACCGAAGGGCATCACATTCCAGCAATAAGTGCCCCAAGCACATGTGAATGTGGTCTTATGTTGATCTTCAGGTGCAATACGGATTTGGTTGTAGCCGGAGAAACCATCCATTAGTGAAAGCATCTCATATCCAGCCGTCATGTCCACTATGATGTCTATGTTTGGCAATGGAAAATCATCCTTAGGGCATGCTTTATTGAGGTCCCAAAAATCTGTGCAGATTCTGATGCCCCCAATTACTTTGCTAACTGGTACTAGATTTGAAATCCAGTTTGCATAATCAATGGGTCTGATGAAGCCCACATCTAGTAATTTTTTAAATTCCACTTTGACCAAAAGAGCCACCTGAGGATGCATCTTTCTAAGCTTTTGTTTAACAGGCTTGGCATCTGCTTTCAATGGCAAATGATGAAGGACTAACTCTGGATCGAGGCCAGGCATATCTGCATAGGACCATGCAAAGCTGATCTTCTTCTCTAGAAAGAAATTGACAAAATCTATCTTCTCTTGTTTTGTCAGAGAGGCAGCAAAGTGAATGACCTTAGGGTTGTCAGGTGTACCCAAATTGATTTCCTCGATCATCTCAACAAGCAATGTTGATTTGTCTTGAATTGATGGGGGTACGTCCACTCTTACACCTTTGGGCGCCTCAGAAAGGTTTTCACCCGCAGGTACGTCTTTTATTTTTACTTTTGTATGATCAGAGAGTGCCTTACGGTTTTCACTCAAAGATCTATTCTTTTGATTTTTTTCTTTTTTCTTTTCTTTTTCATGACTGGAAGAGGGATTTGACTCCCCGAAATATGCTGTGGAATCCAGGTCAATAGCAAATCCTGCCTTATGATCGCCCTGTGGTATGCCTTCCCGTAGTCCCAGGAATTCTACAATTGCTTCATCATTTTGAAAACAGTCCAATGTGAGCGGTTCTTGTTGGTCATATTGGATAAGTTGAGGATATATGAGGGGCATGTCATCATTAGTTGTAAGGATAGAGAGGGTTGATATGGTAAAAATGTGAATATCTGTGGTATCACTGTCCGAACTACTTGTATCGGATTCGGAGCTTGGATCCCAAAATGACTCTATCCAAGCATGAGGACATGTTTTAGGAAGAGGGGTTATTTCATGTTTGTCTTCCATAGGCAAATTATCAGGGTCAATGAAGATATTGTCAAGGGCATAGGAGCTAGAAGAAAAAGAACTCCACTCCCATTCATTAGAATCAATCTCGGGTCGGGTATCCTTAGGTGTTATTTCATCGTCAGAATCACGCCCTTTTTGACATGTAGACATTTTGGTAGATGTGGATCCAATTCGTAACGGTACAAAACCTAACCCTAAAGTTGGGGGTCGCCTCTTGGGTATGACAGGTTCTAGCCTTCCATTGTTGTTCAGGCCTAAGCCACTGCAACCATCATATCCTTTCTTCTGCAGCATAGTAAATCCTTTGCCATATCGTTCCACTGGCAATCTAACAGGTGGGGTCTCAATTGGATCTTTATAAATCCAATCTATGACATTGTCATCTACAGTTTCCTTGTCAAGTTCTCCCCATCTTGTAAATGTAGTAGGAGGCTGATATTGAATAATGACCTTAGGTTCCTTTTGCAATAAATGCGGTTTGCCATATGATTTTGGAGATATTGGCAAATTCCCAATGAGGAATGTCTGATCCATTGAATATTTTCCACACCCTTGGTCTTGTATCTTCAATTTACCTTTGACAGCCTCTAACAATTGATTGGGATCCACATAGCTATGTGATTTTGCCTCTTTGTTGACTGGGACCTGCTGCTGAGGGGTATCCTTTAGAGTAGCACAAAATTGAAATGGATTAGGATCTCCAGGAATTGTTATCTTAGTTCCATTGTAAGGATATTTTAGACATTGATGATAGGTGGATGGAACTGCTTTCATTGCATGAATCCATGGACGGCCAAGGATCATATTATAAGGGAGATCAAGGTCGAGGACTTGCAGGAAAGTGTTTTCTGTCACTGGACCAACTCTGATAGGCAATGTAATTATCCCTTTGGATGGGCGCTCAGCATCATCATATGCTTTGATTGTTATTCTTTTAGAAGAATCAATGTCATTTTCTATATATCCGAGGCCAATGACCACTCTCAAGGTGCAGATATTAAGACCCACCCCACCATCTATCAAGACTCGCCGGATTTTGCAATTATGGACAAAGACTTCTAGGTGCAAAGGGTCGTTATGAGGGAGCTTATCAGATGAGATATCACTATCAGAAAATGTGACACTTTGGGAAACAGCTAAATGTCCAATCTATGCTTGAAATTGGTCAACATCAATATCTGTTGGGACAGTGGACTCAATCAAAGCTTTATCTAGGACTGCACGATGCATGGGAGACATTTTCAACAACTCTAGAATGGATATTTGTGCAGGTGTTTTTCCTAGATGATCCAAAAGATTATACTGACTTGCAGGAATTGATTTGGAAGGAGCGGCAGGAGCTCCTTTCAAGATGATTTTGGACCGACGAGTGGTGACGGCACAAGAAGGATCTTTTTCTTTTATTCGCAAGGTGGAAACATACTCATTTGACGCATTAAAACAATTAATAACATTGTGATAACCGATATTTGCATAATTGGCCGTTTGAGCAGAGTTGGAAGCAGACGCTTTACCCTTGTCATGATCCAGCAAAGGAGTTTTGAAAATGGTATGATCAGCGTTGGAGGTCGGATGGGGTGGATCTACCTCAATTACTCCTTGCTCTAATAAATCTTGAATCATGTGTTTTAATTGAAAACAGGAAGCAGTTTTATGTCCTTTAGACCGATGATACTCACAATATGCATTATCATTCCACCAATGCGGCTTTACCGCTGGTTCTGCCTTAATATCTAGTAGCTTGATAAATTTTGCTTGTATTAATTGCTTCATTACTGATTCGATAGGCTCTCCCAATGGCGTAAACTATCAAGGGGGTCCATCCCGTGATCGGAAGGGTTTGCGTTGTTGATTTTGTTGTTGGCCTTGTTGTTGATTATATTGTTGAGCATGCTGTTGTTGAGCATGCTGTTGGTATTGCGGCTGTTGAGCATGCTGTTGATATTGCGGCTGTTGAGCAACATTGCTCCTTGGTGCTTGATTTTGTTCCATAGTTGACATGTTAGGAACACTCAATTTCTTAATTGTGAATGGGGGTTGATTTGCATTCACCGCTCTCGCATCAACAACACCATCATTAGTGACATTCTTGTTCTTATACCAAAATCTGTTTCTGTCCCCTGAATAATTTGTGTTGTCATTATCTCTATTGAGCTTGATAATTCCTTTGGCTACAAGAGCCGTTTCAATGCTCATTCCTTTCTTAATGAGTTTCTCTATAGTACTAGGACTTTTCAATTTTAGCTCATACATCATTTCTGGGACCAAATTCTGGATAAACAGATTCACTTGCTGTTCTTCAGGTATATCGAGAGAAGAACGACTATACAAGCTTTGCCAGCGTTGCAAGAAAGTCACTAATGGTTCACCTTGCTTTTGCTTGGTATTGCATAAATCTGACATAGTCACGTCACTGTCGATATTAAATGCGAAATGAGATAAAAACTTTTGAGTCAATTCCGACCAAGTCTTTATATTTCCTGGCAAATGTGAATACCAATCCATGGCTTGTCTTGTGAGACTTCGTGCAAATAATCGCATTAAATATGTCTCTTCATAGCTCACTTCCGTACATGTCGCAAAAAATGCTCGAATGTGATCTTTTGGATTGCCATTCCCTTTATATTTCTCAAAGTTGGGTGCCTCAAAATGCTTAGGGAATGGAGGCATGTATACACTCTTATCAAATGGATTAGGACATAAATCTTGATCTGTATACAACTTCTTTGTTCCTTTAGTTTCCAATGCATCAACTTTTCATTGCAACTTCTCAAGTTCTTGTGCAATTGTATCAGATTTTAGAGGTCCATCATTAATCCTAGTTGGTATTCTCTATTGATATACCACATTTCCAATCAGTTGTTGATACTCTGCAATGGGCATTTTTGACGTTTCCGGCACATAAAGCTCTTGGTACATCTCTTGTTGTTGCGGTTGTGCTATGCTTTGATATTGACCTTGTTGTTGTGCTTCTTGGAGCCTGGGTTGATATTGCAATTGAGTAGGCTGTTGATATTGCATAGGCGCCACTTGCGGTTGTAAAGTAGGATAGCTTGTTTGCCTTGGCCCATATTGTGGCACATGTTGGTGTTGAGGCTGACAGATCGGAATTTGTTGACTTTGTGCCAGTTGTTGTCGTGGTGTATATCCCATCAATTGTAAAAAACTTTGTTTAGATGGTTTTCGTTGCTTCTCCTTAGGATGGGGTATGGCACTTGCATTAACTTGCTGTGTTGCTTGTCCAATCCATTGTGATGGTTGCAAGTTTGCGTTAACTTGTAATGGTGCTGAAGGCGCTGCAATTTCTTGTTGAATGCGATATTGTTGTTGTTGCACATCATTTGTTTGCACATTCGATTGTACCTTTTGCATATTATTCAATCTTTGCAACAATTGTTGTTGGTAAAAACCACTATCTGTAGCTCTTTGTGTCGCCATTATCGAAGGATCTGTCGCAATAGTGTTTGGCAAATATATTGAATTTAACGGGACATAAGAACTTTTTTGCATCGTGGAATTGCTTTGGACATTATTGATATTAGGCATTCCAGTTGTGAAGATTTCTTGTATCTTAGATGTTGATCCAATTTTATGCATATTAGGAACTACTTCTTGTTGAGGGATATTTGTCAATATTTGCGTAGTCCTTGTTTGATCTTGTGTTGCAGGTGTTACATTGAATAGTGGATTATTTATGGTCTCAAATGGTGACTTTTGAGGAATAGTCACTATCAATGCCTTTGAAGCACATTTACTCATTAAGGTAGGCTGAGTTTCAGGTTGCACATTTTCTTCAGTTGGATGTGGAGAGAAACTTAACAACTCACCACCTTGTTGTTTTTGCACATTGACTTGTTCGCTTGAAGAGGTCACATTACTCATCATGTTAAGATATTTTTGTGGAAACATCTTAAAGACCTTACTCAAGAACTTATCCATCTTTTTTGTTATCTTTGGATTTTGAAGGAACATGTCAATATCATCTGAATCATCAGAATCAGATGAAGAGTCTGGTTGAATATTTGAATTTGTTTCTTGGTGAATGCCTTGACCCAAACCAAATCCTTGTGAGAGAGTTGGTTCTTCATACAATGTTTGTATTTCCTGTTGCAAGCTGGACTGATTCCAATTGAAAGGTGCATTTCCTCTTGGAGTTGGTGGGACACTCCCTTGTCCTGGTTTCATAGGTACAAACACTGGTTCATATAATGGTGGTGGTCCAAGTTGAACCGTTCCATATGGTGGTAGAGATGTGTTTGATGAACCTTCACCTTGCACTGTTTGACTAGTTTGAAACTGCGAATTTGCTATGTTGTCCATGGGTTGATACATTGGTTCACTCATCTTCTTAGATCTTGATCTTGTCTCAACAGGCATGTCACTTATGCAATGTTTTGTTTTTGGAATTTTTCAAGGATAATATGTATGATATGCCACTAAATGCAAACTTAATGGATGAAAATGCAATCTATGTTTTTGGTTGTTTTTTGAAGATTTTGACAAACTTATGAATGCAAATCTAAGAGAGGGACCCTTAAGAAATTGGAATGATATCTAGACCTCAAAGGACAAAAGGATTTAATTGACAAAGGACAAGATGACAATGTCTCCCCTATATGCTTGGATACTAAGCTAGGTTTGACGAAATGACAATAATGACATAAAGAGAAAAGGCTTGATAAGGTCTAGACTTCTTAACAATGACTTAGGGTTTATCAAAGATTCGGATTACTCAAGGATGACAAAACCTAGTTTTTGAGACTATATGCAAAAGGACAACTAATATGCAAATGACTAATATGATATGATAATGACCTAAACTTAATGAAGAGACTTAAGGTATGCAAATATGAATGTATGATAATGGTATGACTCTAATGTAAGAGGACACATGCAAATGGATGACTCTTATTGATATGCAAAGGAGTATGACTTAGGTGAAACTTAACCTTGGTACTTGACAATGAACTTTGCAAAATGCAACTTAGGATGAACTTACATGTAAGTGACATGCATGTTGAGACAAAATTTTGAACAATGTTTGACAACCATATTTGAAGGTGTTTTGAAATTTGTTGGATGAAATGCTCTTATGTTTAACCTTGTTTTGAATCAATTTGTTTTGTTTTTGGAATGATACACAATTCAACTTTTGACAAACAAAGAATACAAGATATTGAAACTTAGACTCAAGACAATCATGTTCATTTCCACATTTCTTATGGTAGGCAAAGACATTAGGTACTTGAGAGGTAGACTCATTATGGGATTCAAGGAGAATACATAGATGCTTGACCCCACGGGCTCCCCTCCACGGCACTCACTTCTCAGGGCAGCCAAGCATCAGTCCCCATGGAAATCTCCCCATGGCGAACTTAGTATCTCTTCCAAGTATCTGAATTTGTCCTTCTCAAGCAACTAGAAGGGTTTTTGGCCTCTAAAAACAAGGTATGTAGTAAGGATTTCTGTTAAGCATTACTCCTTGATGTCACGCAAGTGTGATTGAGACATTAAGCCCATCAAGATACCAAACAAATGTAGTCGCGCAAGCATGATTTAGACCAAGAGGCCCTACTTAGATGTTGATATGAGAAAGAGTCCAAGGGTCATCACTTCCCAAGTAACTGCAATTCCCACGTAACACTTCCTTCAAAGCTTTCACTCATCGGGTATTTTTTTATAGTGAGTTAGAATGCTAAGGAATTCTAGCTGTACTCACTTTGGGTCGTTCCCTTCTCACGATTATCACTTGCTTGCAAAAGCAAAGTGGTCGGGAAGGCAGGCCCTCTAAATGTGACACACAATCAACAACACAAGCATGGTATCGAAGATCTGGATTTCTGATCACCCTATGAAGGATGAGAGCATACTCTCCTACTCCAATGTCATACTTAACAATCAAAGCAAACAAATGTTCATTCCCACCTATTTATAAATCACTAAGTGCCTAATTAAAAATCTCAAACACACAGTTTGGTTGTTTCTCCAAGGCAACCTGCAAAACCCAAGTTAGAGGTTTGATTTGTTGTCTTTGACCATCGATTCTGCATAACACATGTTAGTATTTTGATTTATAGTCTTTTCCATGCGTATGCCAAGATTCTACACAAATAATTAGTACCAAAATCCAAAGCACAAAAAACAGAATGCAAAAACACCAAAAATTTCAAGTAAACACTGCATTTTTTACCTCTGTTCTAGACTTTACACAGGCGTAGAACTCATGACATAGGCGCAGAACCCATGACACAAGCATAGAATGTCACCTACACAAGCACAGAATGCTCAACACAGGTGCAGGTTGCATCACACAGGCGCAGGAGTCTCCAGAATACCCTGCACGACCCTGTTTTTGGGTTTTTTGGCCTGCAAATCAACTTGAGAGCACTCAAAACACCATAAAGAGGTTAGAAGGTTAGTTTTTCACGTCGGGTTCACCAATTAATGTAGCATCAGAATTAGGAATCATCAAAGCAATATATAAAAGGACATATTATTCATTATTAGCTCAATCACACATTGCAATGATCTAATCCTAAGCACACTCAATAGAGACATAAAAACAAAGCATTCAAAAGCAAATATTCATGCAAACCAGATGACAATTTGGATGCTTCTTCCATTTGGCTCCATTGTTCTTCTTTCTTCTCCAAATAGGTTTGTTGTGGATCTCACCTTCAAGTGCATACACCTAATTATGAAAGCAAGATTGACATTCAAGAATACTCGAAACGTGATTTCACAAAGTGATTAGAAATTCGATAATCTGATTAGGGATCAAGGATCAAGGGATTTGAGTGAAGAAATTCATCCAATTTATAGAGAAATTGGAGAAAAAGACAAGATTAGCATGAAATTGATTCGAATAGAAATTCAAATCAAGAATAGCAAAATTATGACAAGTGTATGACAAATTGCTATGCAAGGATTTATGACAATTTATGACAATTTATGACAAATTGCTATGTAAGGATTGATTGATTGATGATTTATGACAAAATTATGACAAATTGGCATGTCATTCCCATGAATGTAGGAGAGAAATAGGAGGAAATGAAATTAGGAATTAAGAAATTAGAAAAATAGGAAAAAGAGGAATGAGGAAATTAAGAATTAGGAAAATGATGAAAATTAGGAAATTAGTGAATTAATCAATAATTTTTCATTTATTAATTCATTCATTCACAAAGAGGAATAATTAGCCAATTAAATGAACATTTAATTGTGATGAGAAGACTTAGGATAAATAAATAATTTATTAATCCTAAAGAGGGAAATGACAAACCAGGTTAAATGATTAAATCACGAAACCCGAGAAGATGAATTAGGTCTTGATGAAAGATAATTGATTCGATCATGATTTGATTTTGGATTGATAAATGACCAATGTGATAAATGATTTGATTGAGATAATGTGCCAATTGACGAGGAACAATGGCAAATTGATCCAAATCGACACAATTGAGACAGATAACAATCGATGACAAATCGGTCGCAAAATGACAAGATTGACAAAAGAACAAGAATCGATGACAAATAGATTGCAAAACGACAGGATTAAAAATGACCACGATCGATGATTAAATCGATCACAAATGACAAGATCGAACATGACAAGGATCGATGACAAATCGATCGTAAAACGACAAGATTGATAAACCGATCGCCAGATGATAAGATTGATAAGAGGACAAAACCCTAATTAGGATTGATGATGTCCAAAATGATAAGATTGATAAGAGGACAAAACCCTAATTAGGATTGACGATGTCCAAAATGATGACAAATTAGCATGCACATTGATGCAACAAGATAAGATCGATCCAAATCATGACTGGATAGTGTTGTCGACAAGACCAAATTTGAATGCGAGATGAATGAAGAATGTAGAAGAATGACTCGATGCTCGCAAATGATAAAGATCAAGTGCGAATCATAGGAGAAATGTTAATGCGATGCAAAAACCTAAAATGAAGCAATGCGCAAATGTTAAAGTATGACCTCACAAGCGTTTGACCATTTTTAGGTGTCTACATTTTGCCCCTCTTTGAGACAATGCAATTCTAAGCGTTGTTTCAAAGAACAGTGCTATATCTAGCCTGTTGTGAACAACATATTATAGCTTTCTAATCATGGATTGGTAAAGTGTCTCATCAACAGATGTAGATTCATAATTCTTTGATAATTTGTAGTTGGTAGTCATAGGAGTACTTACTGGTTTTGTATCCTCCATTCCAAATTTCTTCAAGATCTCCTCTATGTATTTGGATTGAGTAATGAAAATCTCATTTTTCATTTGTAGTATCTGTAAACCTATATAATACTTTATCTCACCGATTAATGACATCTTAAATTCTTTGCTCATTTCATTTCCAAAGTTCTTACATAGAGAATCATTTCCACAAAATATAATATCATCAACAAATATGGCTGAGATCAGTATTCCATTTTCATCATTCTTCATGTACATATTGTTGTTTTCACTTGTTCTTATAAAACCAATCTTGATTAAATAAGAGTGCAATCTTTAATACCATGCTCTAGGTGCTTGTTTCAAACCATATAAAGCTTTGTTCAATTTACATACCTGATCTTCATTCTTGTTTTCAACAAATCCTTTAGGTTGTTCAATAAAAACTTCTTCTAATATACCATTCAGAAATGCAAATTTGACATCCATTTGATATACCTTGAAATTCCTGTAAGCAGCATATGCCAACAATGTTCTTACTCCTTCTATTCTTGCCACAGGTGCAAAAGTTTCACCATAATTAATTCCTTCTTCTTGAGCATAACCTTTCCAAACTAGTCTTTCTTTATTTCGAATGACCTCACCTTTTTCATTCAGCTTGTTTCTGAAAATCCACTTTGTACCAATTACATTTTTTTCCTTCGGTCTTGGGACTAGTGTCCATGTGTCATTCTTCTTGATTTGATCAATTTCTTCTGTCATAGCATTTATCCAATCTTCACTTTTAAATGCCTCTTTCACTATTCTCGGTTCAAATTCAGATATCAGACATGTGTTTTGTCTCAGTTTGTTCCTTGTCATCACGGGATCATCCTTATCTCCTATAATCTAACTTGATGCATGATGTCTTCTGACATACCTGGCTAATACAGGCTCTATATGATCTTCTTCATCACTCGGTAAATAGATATTCTCTTCATTTCCTTCTATAGTTCTCTCGGTAAGACTTGTCGGTTGAACATAGACAAATTCATCATAATCTTCCAGTTCTTTGGAGTTTCCTTCATCATTTCTTTCTGCAAATTCATCAATTTTCACATTTGCACTTTCTACTATTTTGTTAGATGATTTGATCTGACATTTAAATTCTTTACTTCTAGAAGAATAACCAAGAAATGTTCCTTCTTACTTTTCTGATCAAACTTGCCATTTCTATCATCTTTGTGTACATAGCATCTACTTCCAAAGATTTTAAAATAAATTACATTAAGTTTCATGTCATACCAAATTTAATATGGTGTCTTCAAAGTTCCTTTCTTTAGTTTTACTCGGTTCAGGGTGTAAACTACTGTGCTTATTGCTTCTCTCCAAAATGTTTGTGGCACTTTCTTTTCAATCATTAGGGTTCTAACACAATCCACAATAGATCTATTTCTTCTCTTAGCAATTCCATTTTGTTGTGGAGTTCTCAGTGCAGAGACTTGTCTTTTAATACCATGATCATTGCAAAATAAGTTGAACTCATCAGATGTGAACTTTCCTCCTCTATCTGATCTAAGGCATTTCAGTTGTCTTCCTGTTTCATTTTCAACTCTTGCCTTGTACCATTTAAACATTTGAAAAGCTTCTGATTTTTCTTTTAAAAACATAACTGACATCATCCTTGAATAATCATCCACAAATAATATGAAATATTTATCACCATAATAACTTTGAACTTTCATAGGACCACAAAGATCAGTGTGCACAAGATCTAAAATTCCCTTAGAAGTGTAAGACTTACTTGTAAAGCTTGATTTTGTCATTTTACCCATCTGGCATCCTCGACACATAGCATTCTCAGGTTTTTCAAGACTCGATAGACCTCTTACTCGGTGCTTCTTGCTTATTTTGATCAGATTATCAAAATTTACATGACAAAACCTTTTATGCCATAACCAAGTATCATCTATCTTTGCATACAAACATTTATTCCGAGTTGAGTCAAGGTGAAATGTATTACCTTTTGTTTGTGTCCCGGTAGCAGCTAACTTTCCATTCTTGTCATGAACTTTGACAATTCCTTTCTGAAATTCTATTCGGTATCATGTATTGTTTAGCTGTGCTACACTCAACAAATTGTATTTCAAACCTTCAACCCAATAAACATCATTGCATCTTACATTGTCAAGAAGTGTTATGGATCCTTTACCTTTTATTGGACATGGTGCATCATTACCAAATCTTACATAACCTCCATCATAGTCTTCTAACATAACAAACTTGTGTTTATCACCTGTCATGTGATGTGAGCATCCACTATCTATGATCCAAGAGTCATTAGTATTTATGTGAGATATTAGGGCTTTTTCTTCATACCTTTCTTCATCTGATCCATCTTTGATAGCCACATAAACTACTTCTTCTGTATCAGTTTCATCTAATTTATCATCATTGGATTCCTCATCAGCTATTAAGCATGTCTTTCTATTTCTTCTTCTGAAGTCTCAGTGTCCTCTGTAATGATTATCTTTCTGTCTATCATCTCGGTAATCTCTCTTTTCAGTAGATTCTTTGTCAGGATAGTTAGAAGCCATATGTCCTATCTTATCACAATTGAAACATTTCAAAGGTAGTTTTCCTTTATACTTACCTTTGCCTCTCGGTAACCTTCTGGCTAATAGTGCTTCAAACTCTTCTTGCTTTCTGATTTCCTCATATAGTTTGTGTACTTCCTCCATGTTCTTGCAAAATCTTTCACTTGCTCCACTATGATCTCCTTCAGATTACTTATACTTCTTTCATTGTAATCATTAGATTCATCAAGATGAAAAGAACTAAATGCAGATTCAACTTTATTTACCGATGACCCACTGTTATCAAAGTTACTTAACTCAAATGCATGTAGCTTACAAATAGTAGCATCTAAAGAAACTGGCATATTTGACACAGACCTCAATTCATTGATTGCAAAGACTCAGATTGCATAAGCTGGTAGAAGGGTTCTTAACAACTTACTTGTTATGTCCTTTTCTTCAATGGTTCCACCTGCTCCTTTGATTTGATTGACAATCTCCTTTAGTCTTGTACTGTACTGGGTTATGTTCTCACCTTCATTCATCCTCATAGATTCAAGTTGCCCTCTTAGACTATCCACTTTTGCTCTTTGATCATGTTCATCTCCTCCATACACTGATATGAGCTTGTCACACATAGCCTTTGCATCATTGCAGCCTTCTAGATCATTAAACTCTGAATCGGTCAATGCAAATGTTATTTCAATCATTGCTTGGATATGTTCTTTCTTTGCCTTTATCTCTTCCATTTTCAATGGATAGGTGCTCAGTGTGATGAAATCATTCTCCAAATAATATACAACATATTCTCCAACTCCTGATAGGTGCAGCTTCATCCTTTTTTGCCATGTAGAGAAACTTGACTTGTTCAGCTTCGGTGCATCCCTCTTATACATCTTTGGATCTTTGCCTCAAGTACCTTTAAACTTTTTCTTTCAAAGTCCAAAGCTCTGATACCAATTGATAGTTCTGATACTTAATGTAAGTACATATGCCAAGCTAATAAGATGAGAGGGGGGGGGGGGTGGGGGTGAGTCATACAAACTCAATCTTCCATAAAAAGATCAGATTCAACCTTGGTAATATATATTTCAGTAATATATCCAAAACTGCTAAACATGCAAACTCAAAAGCATAAAAACATCATAACACTCATAACACCATATTTAACGTGGAAACCCAAATAGGGAAAAACCACTGTGGGATTTCAGACCCACTAAGAAATATACTCTTCTAGAGTATGCTCGGTTAAAAGCAAATCCTATTAAAGATTACAAACACATTGCTAGATGTGACCCGGTCAAGGGATTTCCCTCAGATCTGTTAGGATCTTCACCTTGTTAGAAGTGACCTTGTTAAAGGATTTCAAACACTCAATCAGAATGTCACCTTGCTAGAGGGTTTTACAAATAATACTATTAAGTCCACTCGGTTAAGAGATTTTCTGTCACTTCACAAAATAACAGTAGTAAAAATCTATTTGCAACTTCACATCTAAAATGCTAAAGCAGATTCTTATTTACTCAATACAATATAGACATAGAACTAATCTTGTCCTTCTACTGGGCTCTATACTCTGTTATTCAAATAGTTCTTCAAGCTTCAGTGCTCGGTAATCACTATGTAGCATCCCTATGCATACACTTGCTCACATACATTGTTTATCAACAGTTCCTTATTTATAAACAATAGCTAACCGCTTAATCTCCTTGATCACATTTCCCATGATCAATCATAGTCATCAGATCTACAAACTTTGTCCCAGTTCAATGTATTCACCGATCTAAAAATGCATTACCCCGCCTTGGAACTTGCATACATTTCTTGGAACTTGTGTTAGGGTATTGCGGTTCAATCTGAGCTGTAGATCTTCCTGCCGATTTTCCTTTGCCATAGATTCTTTAACAAACTTCATTCATAGCATACCAATCATTTAATCATAGCAAGCTCATCAGCTTCCTTCATTAAATAATGCATGTAATCATTTAATGCATTCTATTATTACTCGGTTGCAACTTGGTAAATACTAAACTTCACTCGGTAGTCATACCGCCTTCATTAACCGATAGCGATAACCTTAGGGTTTACTGACTAGGTTCCTTAGGGTTTACCGACTAGGTTCTTTGCTCAGTAACATAGTATAGTATTAACCTTACAATTAATAACATATGTATGATATCAAAACAATCTAAACATCATCAAATCATCATTGTCTAACTCGGTAATAGTTTCCCATTGAATAACTTATTTCTCCCCTTATTCATCATATTCTTTCTGTGTCTTTTACCGACATCTTTATACTCATCAAATCATACTTCTTAAGATATGGCAACATCATACTTAATTAGAAAATCAATTTCTTGACATCAATGACAAAATAAAAATATTAAGACAGTAAAACATCCTTGATCAGTTATATCCATAATCATCAACAACCTTCTCAATATCCTTATTGAAATGCCAACAATCTCTCCTTGTCTATTATAATGCCAACACATCTATGGGGTGTGTAAATTCTGCTCTGATGCTTCTTGCATCTTTTGATTCAGGAAATAGTTCTCCTTCCTACAACAACCCAGTAACTTCAGCTATTCGTTGTTCTGTAGCAATAACCCTTAATCCTTTGACAGAAGATTCCCCTTGATCGAATGAATGCATGAACTCATTTGTAATGTCCTCATTATAATGTAATATTTTCAAAAAGTAATCAATCCAACCATGCAATCAGAAATAATGCTCACACAGGGCATCCTGTAGCAACGCATCATGGATTACTGGTTCATGATGGATAGGATCTCCACCCATGACTATATCATCTCACAAAATAATTTACGCAGCTGAGAAGGAGGACCTGAAGTAATCTGTAGATTGAAAATATTTGATCTAAAAATATTTGCTTGAAAATTCCTTCCTTACTTACTTCTAGTTTTGGTGGCAAAATTCATTACTTACTCATACCAAAGAATATCTCATTAAAAAGAATGATGGTAGGCAATAAAATCAAGATACTGAAAAGGACCGATAATTACTAATCTTAGAAATTAAACCATAAAACACCCCCCCAACTTATTTTGGCACGTGTCTACACATGCGGAAATGATGTAGGGAAATGTACACAGATTTGAAATAGGCAATAATCACAGTAAAATAATAAATGCATAATTAATAAAAAATAAGATATGTACATACCTGCATTCGTGCGAATAAATTTTTGCATGAAACGGTTAGCCAAAAGAATGATGAAATGAAATGATGTGACATGAATGAAATGATAGATAAAGAAATTTGGTGGAAGAACATGGATGGATAACTTATTTATGGAGATTAATATTTATATAAGACATGGAAATATCTTTATGAAATGATGCTTGAAGAATTATGGAGTGTTAGGAACGTTCCCTCTAGAAGCTATAGGAACCGCACCCTGAATGCTTCCTTTAGTGGCAGTAGGAACTTGTCCAGTTGCTGCAGGAATTGATATTTGATCTTTACTGGTGAATTGATGTAGGGACTTTTATTTGTTTGCAGGCTTATGATAGAGGCGTAGTCGGTGACCATTTGCTAAAAGCTTGAATCGAACTAGATCAATAGTGGTCAAGTGAATTGCTCCATTTTTTAAAACTTCTTCTATCTCATATGAGCCTAACCATCTTGTTTGCATCTTTCCCATAGTATCCTTATATCGAGAATCATATAGCAGTGCCCAGTCACCTACTTGAAATTTCTTCTCCTTTATGTACTTATCATGCCATTTAGCTCTATGATTTTGAATAAGTTATGTTTGTTGGACAACCATTTTTCTCAACTCATCCAAAGCATTCAATTATAGAGTTGTTCTTAGAGTTTTGTGTTCAAACTCAATAGGCATCATTGTTTCTTTTCCATACACCATTTCAAAAGGTGTAAAACCAATTAGTGTTTTCCATGTTGTTCTATATGCCCAAATGGCTTCAGGAAGTCTTTGAGACCAATCTTTTTTATGGCAACTACTGTTTTAGTAAGAATGGCTTCTAGATCCCTATTTGTGACTTCTACTTGTCCATTTTCTTGTGGATGGTATTGGGTAGACTTTATGGGCCTTATATTGTATTCATTGACCAATGCTATAATCAATGTGGAAGTAAACTGTAGTCCTTGGTCTGAAACAATTTCTCTTGGAATTTCATACCTGATAAATATTTCCTCATAGAGAAACTCAGCCACTTTATTATCTCTTGCATGTGTCATAGCGTGTGCTTCCACCCATTTGGTTACATAATTAGATACATACCAGAATATAAGATTTTCCATTGGAAGGGGGTTCGATTGGCCCAATAAAATATAATCCCCATTTATCAAATGGTGCAACTAATATCTGTGGATATAATGACATCTCATCAGATCTAGTAGGCCTACCCATGCACTGGCATCTATCACATTTCCTTCTATATTGTGTTGCATCGTTATATAATGTTGGCCAATAATATCCTGTGCTCAATAGTTTAAGTGTTGTTCTCTTAGTAGCAAAATGTCTTCCACATGGTTCATGGGAACATGCATGTAGGTTATCATATGTTTCATCCTCTATAACACATCTTCTCATGACTTGGTCAGGTATAGTATAGAACAAACAATCAACAATCCATGAGAAGTTAAAGCTTTTCTCAACCAACAACCTTCTTTCTTTAGGAGAGAAATGAATTGGAATTTTATTAGCAGCTAAAATAATTGGCAATATCAACATACCAAGGAGTGTGTGCCTATATAAGAAATAAATGTTCATCTGGAAAAGCATCATCTATGGCTATAGGATCATCCTACAATTGAAGCCTAGAAAGATAATCTCCAACCACATTGGACTTTCCTGGTTTATCAATAATTGTGATATCAAATTCCTGCATCAACAATAACCAGTGAGACAATCTTCCTATAATTGAAGGTTTGTTCATGAGATATATAATTGTGGTATGATTAGTATGCATAAATATAAGATATCTTGTTATATAATGCCTAAATTTGTTGAGTGCATAGAGAACTGCTAGCATTTCATTTTTCCAGTTACTGTGTAATTTAGCTCAGGCCCCTGCATGTTCTTGCTGATATAATAAATTGCACTCTCCAAATTATCAATCTTTTGTCCTAAGACTTCTCCTATGGACCTTTAAGAACTGGTGCTAGGGTCAAAGCTTGTTTGAGCTTCAAGAAAGCTTCATTGCATGAGGAAGTCCATTTAAATTTCATATCATTAGTCAAAAGAGAATATAAAGGGCTTGAAATTTTGCTGAATTTTTTGATAAACCTCCTATAATATCCAGCATGACCAAGAAAACTTCTAACATCTTTTTGCTTTACCGGTGCTGTGATATTTTGAATAACTTCTATTTTTGTTGGGTCAACTTGTATTCCATTTATAGAGATATGATGACCAATAACTATACCTTCCTGCATCATCATGAAGCACTTTTCACTATTCAATGATAAATTATAGTCTTCACACCATTGCAAAACTTTCTTCAGGTTCTCCATTGCTTCTTCAAAATCTAAACCATAGGTTGTAAAATCATCCATATAAATTTCCATGTTGTCTTGAGAAATATCTGAGAATATGCTTATCACTGCTATTTGAAAAGTAGATGGAGCATTACATAATCCAAAAGGAAGAACAAAATATGCATATTTTCCCTAAGGACAAGTAAATGTAGTCTTTTCTTGTTCCTCTGGGGTAATTTGAATTTGGTTGTAGCCATTGAATCCATCAAAAAATGAGAAATATCGCTTCCCTACCAAGGAGTCTAATACTTGATCCACAAATGGTAATGGAAAATGATTCTTCTTGGTTGCCAAATTTAAAGCTCTGTAATCAACACATACTCTCCATTTTCCTCCTTTCTTGGGAACTATCACTAAAGGTGATACCCATTGACTATCCAAAATAAGATAGATAAATCTAACATTTAACAATTTCTGTAATTCTTCTTTAACTATTTCTCTTAATGCAGGATTGATTCTTCTTTGTGGTTGTCTAAGTGGTCTATAGTCTTCTTTTATGTAGATACGATGGGTACAAACTGTAGTATCAATTCCATGCATATCCTTGTAATCCCATGCAAAATCATGCTTATGACATTTGAGCAAGTCCACAAGTGCTACTCTTTGAATTTCTTTAAGATTACTGTTGATATTCAAATATTTGTTTGAATCAACTTCCAATTTTATAGTAAGATCAATATGAGATACATCAGAAAAATGAGAAGTGCAGACCTCCTGTGGCAACAAAGTATGCAATATATCAGTAGCTATAGGAAAGTCTGATTTTGAAATATTTGATACTAAGTACTGCGACTGCTACTCTTGTCTTAACTCATTTGTCAGAATTTTATAATGAATTGAGTCGTCATCATGAATTTGGATGAATGGTCCTCTATTAATCATCATAAGGTGATTGATAGAGTCAACTCCTTCTTCAAATTCTTCTCCCAAGTTAGGCCAAACAACTTGTTGGTTATCAAATTGGGGCTGAGCAGGAGAATACAAAGCTAATGTTTTGGTAGTATTTCCATTTGAGATCATCATATCGCCTGAGTGACATCCAATATATGCATCAGCTATAGCAAGCCAAGGTCTTCCCAAGATTACTTGATATCCTCCCAATGTGACCTTAGGAGACAAGATTATATAGTCTATAGGGTATTCCCAAGAATCCAAAGAAACAACTATATCTTCAATCATACCATCAAGTTGAACTGTAGAAATATCAGCAAGTTGTAGGACTGTAGGTGTAGGTCTTAGACTAGTTATTTCAAGCCGCTGCATAATATCCCTTGTCATAACATTAATGGTTGCTCCCAAATCTATCAAAGAATTCTTTATTTGAGTGCCATTGATGACTATATTCACAACAGGGCTACCAGGATCATCATACTTAGGAATTGAAACTTTTCCTAACAGAATATCAGCTAATTGACCCATACATGCACTGTTTGCAGATCTTTTTTCTTTCTGCCACACTTCTTTAGACATGCTTCCCTAAGTGCCTTAATATATATAGGGAAATCCTTTATATCTTGTAACAATAGGATTTTAACACATACATGTTTCACTTGATCTATAATATTAAAATTTTGTTCCTATTCTGGAAGAATCGCTTTTTCTTGTAAACTTTGAGGAAATGGGCGTAGTTGCTAATTTTGAGGTATTGGGACTATTGGACTAGAGATTTCTTGTTCTTTGGATATTTTAGTTATAACTAGAGGGGACGGACTAGGCAAAGTTGTCCCAAATCTGAGGTGAATATCATTATAGATAGAGAATAGGTTGGGTATTGATTAGGATCAGTTGAATAAACTTGTTGTGGTTGCTGAGATTTGCTATTAGGATTCGACATTGGTTGAGTGGGTAGTTGTGTGGGTTTAGGTGGAACAATAGTGGTTGTAGGTGGCTGTGGTTGTTGCATAGGCTGTTGATATCTAGAAGACTGAATTGTCCATGGTTGAATCCCCCTCCATTGAGGAGCAGCTTGTCAATTTCCTTGAGATTGCTGCCATGGTCCTTGAGGTGGAGACCAATTTCCTTGTGGCTGCTGCCACTGTGGAGTTTGACTGGAAAAATGCTGCCCTTGGCCTTGAGGACCATACCAATTTGGATAACTACCAAATTTTTGAGAATATGGAGATTGTCATTGATTATTTGGTGCATAGGAATTTCCACTATAACCAGAAAAAGAAAGTGGATCAAGAGGCATACCTTGTCTTGGAAAATTTGGCCTTCTTTGAGAAACATAGAAAACTTGTTCATCATCACCTTGTATTGTCTTGAAGTCGGGAACTTCAAGATTTGCAACCATTTTACATCTGTAGTCTATTTTCCTTTGTCTATAATGAGTGCATAATTCTACAAGAACTGCATCAGCTTCCTCATGCTTCTTCTTAGCTGAGAGTGTGTCCAGTTGAGTAGCCATATTATTTATGATATCCTCCTTAAAGTCCTTCAACAAATGGCTAAGTTCCATTCTAGAAACTCCGTTACCAGATGTTGATGAAGAAACTCCTGGCTTGAAACAAGTATTTTTCTTAGAAGTAGATCTGGAATACTTCTGACAAATTTGTCCAATGTCATTCCATGTGGATTGTGTTATGTCACCTCCTCCCATAAGATCCAAAGCATCAGTGTATTCATCATTGATTCCTCTCAAAAATATCAGCTTGAGAGAATCTTCATTTAGAGTGCTATGCTTGGACTTTTTGACACTAAATAGAAACCTCTCTAGATAATCTTCAAGACTCTCATCTTCTTTCAGTGTCATTCTAAAAATATCATCCCCATGGCGATCAGTGCCTCTACAATAATCCTTGTGTTTTGTGAGAAATAATCATTTCATCTCATCCCATGTAGTGATTGTACTACTCCCTAGACTCATAAACCATCTTAAAGATGATTCTTTCAAAGTGGCAGGAAAATTTTTGAGTCTATGGGAATTTGTAGTATAATCGAAACTCCTACAGAGGACATCAAACTCAAACAAGAATGTGTTTGGGTCCTCTATCACTAATCCATAGAATTTAGGGAGGGAAGAAGCTGAAATGTTCTTGAGATTAGCATTATCATGCTGATTAGAGATAGAAAACTCAAATGTTGGTGCCAAAGGTGGGGGTGGATTATTCCCACCAGGAGGTAGATTTCCTTGCATTGGGCTTGTGGGAGAATTCACTAAATGAAGTTCTTCTTCTGGAGGTCCAAAAAGAAAATGGAGGTTGTTCTTAGGAAATTCAGATTCAGGATGGTTCAATTTTTGGGGGATTTGATAAAGTTCAGAAAAAGGATTTACATATGGGGGGTCAATTTGTGCATGATTAGGATGATTGGGGAGGAATCTACCTTCAACATCTCTTCTTCACCTATGCATGCAGGTTCATAGAAATTACTTAACAATCGGGTCTATCAAAAACAACTAAACTGAAAATTAAAAAGATAATAACCATAACAGGTTCTTAGTTTGACACCATCCCCGGTAACAATGCCCAAAATGTTTAGTCCAACAATAGGAATAATAACTATAGTTAAAGTCTCAACCCAAAGTTTGGACATTCATTCTGTGAAGTTACTATCTTCATAACTGGAGTTCATTTGATTGTCAACCCAGGGACGTAATACTTGAAATGGGTTTGCACTATATATGCACTAAGTTCCTGTGATAGCTACCATGCATTACTGCAGCAACTAAAATCTATGCAGGAAAAGTAAGAAATAATCAAAACAACTAATTGGCTACAAGAAAAACTTCGCATTAACATAAATTTCACTCAAGAAATACTAACTAAGTCCAAAGCTGCCAAACAGGAATTACTCTATTTTCTTTGGCTACAAGAACAATCAATGGATCTGTTTCTAATGGCTGTAGGAATAGTCAATGCAATGACGTCTACTGCAGTGAAAGAAGAAAACTAAATTTAAAAAAGGCACAGGAACACTCGCCAAGTGGTCCCCCTTGGATGAGTTCTTTGAGGCTTCCAAAATAACTCTAAGTCCTCAAAATAACTTATCTTTATTCATTGTTTCTCAAAAGTCGATACATTATTTAGAATGAAAAGAAACTCAAAAGACTCTGCAACTTTATTTCTAAATCTTATGATCTTTTTCCTTCTCTTTTCTTTCTAACCTCAAAAAAGAGACAAAGACACTTATTTAAAAGAAAACAATAACTCCCTACAATTAAGATCACGCCGATGAGAAGAGGCGGATAACATTCATGAAGGAGAACAATCAAAGTTAACCCACTAAAAATGTGGATCTAAACCAAACCACAACCAAAACATAGCATGACGGTATTACAAGATTGATGCCCACTAGAGTTAGACATAAATGAGTCTTGTGCGCCTACTTCTCCTCTGTCGTTCCTTACACTCATTATCATCTTCGCTGATTTGAACTTTTAGTCGCCTCCTTGAATATCTTAAACTGCAATTGGTGTGACAAGAGAACCTTCTCTGCAGCATCTCATTTATTCCTGCAATTAAAAAGAGAGAACATACATGCATACACATATCTATTTTAATTAATCATAACATCTATTAATTTCACACATGATATCGCCTATGATAATCTGTATGGCAATAGGAATAAATCACATGGCTGTAGGAATAACTAGCAAAGACAAAACATGATTTAATGGGTTTAGTTAACATCTAAAATGCATATAGTCAAAATTTAATACATCATTACCATCTCATCATATAAATCAAAACATGACAAAAACTTTTGAGTTCTAGGAATTAAAGGAGCTAATATCTCAGCTCATCACTGGTGATGATTTGTTTCGTGTTAAGGAAGATTGTCTTGATTCATTAAACCTAGGAAATTGTGTCAAGGTTCAAGA
Source organism: Cryptomeria japonica (assembly GCF_030272615.1). NCBI lineage: Eukaryota > Viridiplantae > Streptophyta > Pinopsida > Cupressales > Cupressaceae > Cryptomeria > Cryptomeria japonica. Next base: position 104,318,543 of record NC_081415.1, read on the forward strand.
GCCGACATGAAATCTAATATCTATATAAAGACATTGTGATCAGTTATTTGAAGAACAAGATACAAGTTATGATATGAGTTGAAGTAGATGTGATTTGTTGAAGGAATTGAAAAGTATAATGGTGATATAGTAATGTATGGGTAGAAAAGGATCTAAACCAATAGAAGGTGTTATTCTTAGTTCAATCCAATTGTTGTTCTTTAACCACTACAGCAGTAAAATCTCTTAACCGGGTAAGCTCTAGCAAGCTTCTTTGAATAAATCCTATAACAAGGCGATTCATTAATTTGATCTAAATCCTCCACTGAGGTTACCTTTTACTAGGTATAGCTCCTAATAGGGCTTTAGATCTCTAACAAGATTTGCTCCTAACAGAGAATTTGTATACCTTAACCGGTCACTTTTCTATACTATAGATAGCTAACTATTGAGTTCCATCTCACCATGGTTTTTCCCAGTTGGGTTATCCACGTATAATTTCTGTGTTATGGTGAATATTTTTATAACACTTTAGATTATATGCAAAGACATTGGTAAATTGGTTAAATGTTTTTATTGGTCTACAATTAAAGTGTTACTATTTTTTCTTTCACTAATTCTATTGGCAATTTGGTGGAATTGATTATGTGTTGTGTTATCAGTGTTTAAAATTGGGTTCTTCTTTTCCCATAATTGGCTATGGTTCATTAAAAAAATTTTGAATAGTGTGTAATCCCAAGTGCTTCAGCTTTGTTCTAAACCTTAGGGGTTTAAGGGTTTTTGATTTTTTATCCTTTTGTGTTAAACCCTCTGGTTTCTAATTTTCTGTTACTTTATTCACTTAAGATATGGGTCGTGGGGTCGTGGAAGTGTCCCCCCTTATTATTTGCCTAGGCGGTTATGTTGATTATTTGAAAAATTTATGCCTTGTATGCTTTTCTTCTAAAGTTGTCAGGCCCAGTAATTAGTGATCAGTTTGAGAGATGATCCAACGGCCCACGCTATTTCGCGAGGGTAAAATGCTCACCCTTTAGGCCCGCGAAATAGCGAGAATTAACGAGGACCGTCCACGTGTCATGATGCTATACAGTCTAAAAGGAAAATGTGGGTCCCTATGGTTCCCTTCTGGCAAATGAGAAAATGACAAATCAGCTCTGCAGGTGACTGGACGCCAGGTGTTAGTAATGTGTCCGTGGGCCCACCATTCCTGAAAGCTCTTTCAGAGGATTAAATGCCGATTAACTGCAGGGATGATCCGACGGTCCGCGCTATTTCGCAAGGGTAAAATGCTCACCCTTTAAGCCCACGAAATAGCGAGAATTAACGAGGACCATCCATGTGTCATGATGATGACGTGAGAGATAGACCAGTTGAGACGAAAGTGGGGCCCCTCGCGGTTTCTTTTGGGTGAATGAGAAAATGACAAGTTAGCACCACAGGTGACTGGATGCCAGGTGTTAGTAACGTGTCCGCGGGCCCACCATTCCTGAAAGCTTTTTCAGAGGATTAAATGTCGATTAATTGCAGGGATGATCCGATGGTCCGCGCTATTTTGCAAGGGTAAAATGCTCACCCTTTAGGCCCGCGAAATAGCAAGAATTAACAAGGACCGTCCACGTGTCATGATGATGACATGGTCAAAAAGTGAGCCCGTCACAGTATAAAGAAAGACACGCAGTCAGTATCAAGTGGAATGCGAAGGGATTTTTAAGGCCAATGGTTGGGTGCCGCGTGGTATTATGTAGCCAATAGAAAAGCGGGACCCAGACTAAAGACAAAGCCGTCAGTAACGAAAGGTAACAGTGAAACACTTGAAGGAATGTTATGACCCGTTGGAGCAAAAAATACGAATTCTCGTATGAATTCGATTTTGAAGGGACGGCCGAAGCATGCAGAATCAATGTTATAGTTAAGGCCTTGAGTACAAGTATTTGATTTCCTAACAACCTAGTAAAGATATCTTTTAAAAGATTTTGCAGAAGAGCAGACGCAAAGTTATCTTTTTCAAATACAAAGCAAGCGGTTCAGTTGCAGAGCAAATTTCAAGCAAGCATCAGGTTCTCTCATACTTTGTAGTAATTCTTGTATGGTGTTTTAAGTAGAATCATTCTCGTGTTGCAGGATTGTTCAAGAGTGATATTCATTTTCTTGCATTTTCAAATGGCTCCTAAAAGGGAATTTTCTGGCAAGGTTAATTATTTAGAAAGAAGTGTATGTGATGATTTTTTAGAATAGTTGACGTTGTCAACTAACCAGGCATCAAAGGCCAAAGAGTTAGTGCCCAGGGCTCCCCATCTGAAGATAGGAGAAGGGTTGTATGACAAAGGTAATTGGCTGAGAGACCCATGGGTTGGGCTGTCCGGGTTGGGGCTGTTCAGAGTCGGATTTGGAATGAGAAATTCTCCTGCTCCTCAAAATAGTATTTGGGAAGTAGATGTTGGGAAATTAGTAGTCCCAGGAGTATTCATGGATACAGACCTGCTAACCCAAATGGCATTGAATTATGATCCAGTCACAAGATGCATCCGGGATGTAAATGGGAAAACCCTTGTGGAAATTAATGCGGAAGAATTAAGGACCGCATTTGGGCTTAATGAGTTCACAAAATTCCTGGAACCCATAAATTTCACATCATTAGCCCAAGTGTACAGTGCACAGAGGAGTCATCTCAGGAATGGGCCTCTTATAGAACTTTTTCTAAAAGTAGGAGGGTTAGCAGTTGTAGGGCCCAACACACAAGAGCCATTTTCATTGAGTATGTTTACCTTGAGGGCTAAAGGAACGTATTGGGCACTTTGCCAGGTTCTAGGAGAGGATGCTGAAGCAAATATGCCAAATCATTACTTGCTAATGATTGTTCAGATTTTGAATCCTTCTCTTGCTATCACATTCGACTATGCTTTTTTTATTGCCGATGCTATCCATGGAGGGTTGATAGGAATAAAAAATGGAAAGGTGGATAGACCTTTTGGATGGTATTCACTCTTAATGCACCTTTTTCTCTTCAAAGGTGGTGATTATTTCGCCAGTGGATTAGACCTGGTTAAAGAGAAGGAAGGAGAGAAAATGCCAGTGCAATTATGGAGCACTGTGTTGTCATGGGACAAAGAGGATGCTAGTTTCCTCAAATTTGATAAGTATTTTGCATCTAAAATAAGGACTCTCCTTTGCTCTGATAACCCAAGAATCCCCAAGGTTCTTCTGGAGTTCATAAGGCCAAAAGAATTCGTAGAGAATATCAAAATTGTTCATAACTGGGGCGATATGTATTTATATCCAGTCTCCACGGTTTTCAGAGTTTTTGGTTTGAGGGGTACTCCATTTTTGTTACCTTACCAGGTCCCTCTCAAAGTGGGAATAGCTGAGATTCTTAGAGAGATTGGTGGCCTACAAGAGGCAAAGTTAACAGGCAGAGGTAAAGGGACTATTTTCCCTGCAGCTACCATAGCCCACCAATTCGTAATTACAAAAGGAGGCTGGAATTGCTTTGAGGATTTCCTCAAACCTTACCATTTATCCACTGCAGTGTCCAGGTGTGCTGATCCAGAGGACTTCTTCAATGGTATGTTCAGGAAGAAGGTAGCATGCAGAGGTAGGCCTCATCAATTCCAATTTCCTGAAGATCTCATCAGAAATGAATTTGATTTAGATGAGCAGGAATTAAGGAAAGAAAAGTGGGTGGCTTATAGAAAAGCCTTGGATTTTGTGCATATGTTTGATGCTAGCTATGACCCATTGTCTAGCTTCTTCCCATTGGAAGAAAAAATAAAATTTTGGATAGTTTGTTTTGAAGATGTGATGCAAACGCTGAAGGAGAAGAGGGAAGCTGTGATTAAAAGTGACCCTGAAAAGGCCAGAGTGATCCTAAGCAGGTCAGCTTCCACCAAAGCGATTCCTCCTGGTGATTACACTCTACGAAAGAAATCGGGTTATAGTGTGCTGGTGCCTACTACAGGGGAGCCCTCTTCATCCAAAGGAAAGAGGAAAGTACAAGATGTCATTGACATCCAAGACAGCCCAAAGAAGTAAAAGGTGGGGAAGGAAGTGCAATCAGATACACCCTTGTATTCGCCATCCCAATCCCCTATCCACATAGGAGATGAACAAGAAGCAGTTGCACACCTCTTGCAGTTGGGTAGCTTAGGTGAAATTGCATACACCTATGACGAAGTGGAAGAAGGGATGCCAGAAGAGCCCATTGATGCTGAAATGGACATCACCTCTACTAAACTTAAAGGCCAGGAGTGGGATCCTGAGATAAAAAAGGTGAGTAGTGCCTTTTTAGCTGATGACAACTTTGTCACATCAGAAGCATTCATGCAGTTCATTTGGAAACAGCATATAAATAGATATAATGCTAGATGTGAGACAAGGAAGGCCAAGCAGCCTGATAAAGACCCAGCCTCAGTGGATGAAGAAATAAAACAGGAGATGATGGAAGAATTCAAAACCATCACTCCTGAATAGGGAAGAGATCTAGTAACACAAGCTGGAGTGCTCATCTTACCAGAGTGGGATATTGTTGATGCTCTGGTGCTAGATGCAGTAAGAAAAGAAACTAAACCCATGGAAGGGGTTACATTCAGTAAGGATAATGCTGCACTAGTTATGTGGTCCCTCAAGAGAAATGAGGGCAAGAAAAGTAAAGACACCCCAGGGTCAAGTCACCTTGGTGGATTGATGGTAAAAAGAGTGCAGAGGACAGGGGTAGTAGAGGCTGCTAACACTGTGCTAGAAACTGCAAAATTCAGTGTTGCAGTGACTGAAAAGGAAGCCAAAGAAAAGGAGGCCCTCCAAATTAAGTTGGAAACAGTTTTGAAGGCTTACAATAATGCCAAGGAGGAGGTGAGAGGTAAAGATAGCATCATTGCTAGATTACAAAGCCAGTTTATGGGACATCACCAACAAGGTGAGCCTTCAACATTGATGATTTCCTCCTCTCCTGCAAGACCTCCACCTACAAGCCCTATCATCGAATTTCCACTATCCCCAGCACCTTCCAACTCCCAAATGATTGAGATTACTCCTCAAGAACTAGAAAACCTGAAGCAGGCTCAGGCCTTGTATGCAGGGAAATATGAGGAGAAAGTAAGGGCCACAATCTCCAGTTTTGCAGATACGATAAATACTGTAAAGCGGAAAAATCAAACCCTAGTCGTTCTCCCCTCCCCAACTCTAAGGAAAGAGAAGGGAGAGTCACTAGGGTTGATGGTTTTCACTTCGGAGGGACTTTACATTCAAAAGAGGGGTTGAAACCCACAAGATCCAATCCCACGTAATGCAAGATTGGATTCTAAATGAGTTTCAAGGGTTAAGACATCAAGGATACCCTCTTTTGTAAAGAAATGTAGATAGAAAGATTAAGCTAGGAATGCATGTAAAGTGGGAAATATTCGCTTATAAATAGAGATAGGGTTATGATATGAAGCTGCGGACCTGGAATTAGCAGTAAAATGTTGAGACGGTGTTGTTCTGCAAATTTGAGTGAAAGTTGACGAGACGATGGCGCCCTGCGTGCACACGGTCCTCCGAAAAATCCGCGAAACGAAGGTGGATCTGTTCGTCTCTGCACAAGGATTCCAGATCTTCAATTACAGCCGTGTACCTGCAACCTACACACAAAAAAGAGAGGACGATTGGGGGGTTAGGGATGAGGGGTTTTCCTTTAGGTCAAACCCCAGTTTTGGAATTAACCAAGAAATGAGAAATGATGTAAATGTAATGTAAAACAAGTACTAATACCTTGTTGTAAGGATGTTTGTATCCTTATATGCGAAGGTATAGATGTTGTTGTATGTTGTATGTTGTATGTTGTAGTATGTGATCTCCTCTTCAATGGTTGAATCCTTGTCTTGAATGCAACACTTAGCCTTGAATGGAGACTTAGAATGATCAATTGTTTGAAGGAATGCTTGAATGCTTGAATGCTTGAATGTTTGAATGTTTGAATATCGCTTCCACACCTTTTCCCACATATGTCCTCTCTCCTCAAATGGGAGAGGAAATGTAGTTTATATACTTGCCGATTAGGGTTAAAAGACTGATTTTCTCGACCTTAGGCCGACCAGGAAATGCTATTTTCCAATTTGCAAACAAAAAGACCCGAAGTCCCATAGGAGACCGGGCCCAAAAATAGGGCCAGGGACCAGGGCGCTGGGCACCATGGTCCATGGGGACTAGGGCGCTGGAGGACCAGGGCACTGGGCGCTATGGTCCCACCTCCAGGGACAGCGGGGTGCAAGGAGGATCAGGCCAGGGTGCTGAGAAATGCAGTTTTTGGTGTCATGAACAAGTTTCGGGGTCTCCATTCAGGTTTCGTGTTGCATCCCCATCGTGAAGACCCAAATGTGGTTGAAATTGCAAGTGTCACAATTTTAGGACGCTACATTTAGCCCCCACTTTAGCGGGAGTATAAGCGTACACCAATACTTCTGATAAAGTACAAGGAAACAACATTGAAAAACTTTCACCACGTCAAGGAGGCAAGATACACCAAGCCCCCAGTGGACTAAGGATCTTACGACTTTGATTGACAAGGTAAAAGGGAAGATCACGAGGGAGAACCATGACTGTCAGTAGTAAGGTTCCCTCACTATGAGTCATGCAAGAAAGATATCAAAAATTTTCACGGCAAAGCTAAATTTGTCAAGAAATTTTCAAGTATCTTGAAAAGATATGAACGGGATGTATGCCCCCCTACGTTAAAGCGATCGCACATGCCTCACCGGGGGTGATTGCTTTAAGGTAGTGATACATATAAGAATGAGAAGGGAAAGGAGCACGTTATCACAAAGATTTAGCCCCCAAGTGTGAGATAAGCCCAAGGATAATAGACACAAAACACAAAGCACAAGGTGACTTCGCTTTCCTCGGGGTTAGTATGCTGTATGATAATTCATGTATATCATATGTATGTATGCATAATTGTTCTTCATTCCCCAATCAAGGAAAGTCACCTAGAAGAAGGGAACACATGTGTCTTTTGAGTCAACATGAGAGAGACCAAAAGAAATCTCAATGCTTTGCATCGTCCTCAAGTAGACAACAGCAAGGACAACAAATAGAAGAATGAGAATAACACATAGAAGAAGTAACGAAAGAGAGGAGGAGAGAATCTGCTATGCTAATGAAACTAGTCTAGCATGTCATCTACCCCCGATCTTGCTGATCAGTATTTCGAGAAGGTAGGAAACATGCTAGAGGAGGAACATCCAACACAGTAGATGGAGCTATCACAAGATCCAAACAAGGGCTATGTTCATATCCCAAGCCGCGGTGTTCTTGTCTAGGAGCTAGGATAAGTGCTTTAGAAAATGCGTTAGATAAATGGTTATCAACATCAACAAGTTCATATTCGTTATCAGAAGCAAGAGGAGTAACATTTGCATCATGAATAACATTTTCATCTATATCATCATCAAGATTTATGAAAATAGGATCTTTAACTCACACAAGATCAAGACCATCATGCATCTTATGTTTAGGAGATTTTGGAGAAGATGGAATAATGCTTGTTGAAGGTGTTTTTGGGGATTGCAAAGTTTGAGAAGCAGCTGCCTGAGCTCTAAGACGACGCTTTCGTCGGCGTTCACTTGCAAAATGATTTCGTCTAGTCTTAGTAGGAAGTTGAGAAGAGTGAGGAGGAGGAATGTTCTCATCCTTATCACTTGGGTGTTTAGGTTGTGGTCTCTTAAGTTGAACAATAGGAGAAGAGGAAGCTCTCTTCTCTCCATAAGAGGAAGGAGGAGGAACTGCTCCATATAAGGGAGGAATATTTGGTTTAGGAAGGAGACCAAGCCCATCATGACGAGGAGGTATAGGTCTACTTTTAGAAAGCTTATTAGATATAGGCATAGTCACATCCATAGGAATGGGTTGGGAATCTTCTTGAGGAAAGACATTAGTTTTATCTTTCAAAGGAAGAACTTCCTTCTCAAGAATGATAGGAATGTCAAGTTTGGGTGTTCTAGGTTCACTTAGAGATAGGATCATATCCTTTTTCCACTTTTGATAAGATTTAAAAAGATGATCACTTCGCGGAGGAAGAGATTGGAATTGTTTAGGCCAAAAGTAATCAATAGGAACGCTAGAAGTTCTTTCAGCTGGTTTAAAGAGACTATGATTGACAGTAACAACTTCACCATTATGGGGAAATTTCAAGCACTTGTGGATAGGAGAAGCAATAGCTTTCATGGAAGACAGCCAAGGATAGCCTAGCTTCACACGAAATTGTTCAGATGATGGAATAATAGCAAAGTCCACATCAAGGGATTTGTTATGGACCTCAATAGGTAATGTTATAGAACCAATTGCAGGAGAAGAAAATGCATCAAATAGTTTCACAACCACATTTGTTTCATCATAGATCACTTGATTCAATTGCAAAGTAAAAAGAAACTCTTCAGTAATGACATTAACCATGCAAGAAGGATCAATAAGCACTCCACGGCAAGGTGTATTCTTGAATTTTGCAACTATATATAAAGGACCATCAGGAGCCCTGATAGTTTCACTAGAATCAAAGGTGATGGAAGGTTCTTTAGGGATTTTCTGCTGTTCCACAAAGTTAATCACATTCGGAGTCATAGACACGAGATCATCAGGTGAGACAGAGGAATCAGTAGTATCAATCACATTAGAGGTATGAGAAGGTAATGGATCAGTAAAAATCTGAAGATTTTGGTTAGGAGGAGCTACAGATGTATTGCCTTTATCATTCACCCCAGAAACAGAGATAGTATTATTATCAATCAAATCTTGAATTTTACCCTTCAAAGCAAAACATTTTTCAGTATCATGCCCAGGATGACGATGAAATTGACAAAAAGATTTGTTATCAAAATAGGGTGAATTAATCTTTGCGGGATCTATTTGCCTTATAGGAGGAAGGGTAAGCACATTTTGTTCCAATAACTTATTCATAATACTATGCAATGATTCATTCAAAGGAGTAAACTTTCTTTCTTTCTTGAAAAACTTAGAAATAGGAGGCACACCTGATGCCGCATTCAGATGGTTGTTGATGATGTTTTCATTGAATTTAATGGACTCTCTGTTCGGTTTAAACTTCCCAAATGGTTGTTGACTGCTATCACCCTTATCACTCGGAGCCATAGGATGTGATTATTCCATTTGACTCACAGTCAGTTGATAATTGTGAAGAGTCACGCACAACTGTTGGAAAGAAGTAAACTCAGAAAATAGGAGTTTTTCTCTAATATCTTTTTGTAAATTAGAAATAAAGATTCTTTGAATATCATTGTCAGGCACTAGAAAGGAAATTTGAGCATACAAATGCTTATATCTACCAATGAAATCAGTCACTTTTTCTTTAACACCTTGTTTGCAATGCATTAAATCAATCAAAGTAACTTTAGGACTTATATTGTTTTGAAATTGTTGAATGAAAGCATTTGCAAGTTGTTCGAAAGAAGTAATAGAATAGGAAGGCAATGAGCAATACCATTGTAGGGCTTTATCTCTTAATGTTCTAGTAAACAGTTTTGCAAGCAACCTTTGGTCATAAGCAAAATCAGTACATATCATTTGAAATGTCTTAACATGTGTTAAAGGATCGCCCTTACCATTATAAAGCTCCAAATGCGGAATTTCATCATGTTTAGGGGGGATAGCTCGAAGAATGTCAAGAGAAAGTGGGCTCGCAACATCAAATGTGGGCACACTAAACTTAGATTGATTCATAGAGGCAATTTTGTTGCTGTAAAGAAGAGACAGTTTGTGCAAGATTATTAATGGTCACTTCAGTCGAAGAATTCATATTAGATGTGTTAGATTGAGATGGAGGTGTTATGTTATTGAAAGAAGGTAAAGAGTAAGGTGGTGGGACACTATGATAGTTAGTCATAGGAGAAGATTGGAAAAGAGGAACACTACAAGGAGGAATGGAATGGTTGAATGAATTGCCCCCTTGCGTCATGTTCATTTGTGGAGATGTAATAGGGACACTCATTGAAGGAATGAATGAAGAAGTCAGTTTGAATGAAGGAAGAGGGTTGATTGAAGAAGAGGGATTGCCCCCATGACTAGTGATTATAGGAGGAATGTCTTGTGTTGAAGTAGTCATTATGTTTGATGTAAAAGTAGGTATACTAGCAATAGGAGTCGTCCAAGGAATAGAATGATTAACTTGAGTAGGAGGTTGTGTATAACCCAAAGTTTCGGCACAACTCTTCATAGGCATCACATTCGAATCCACAATGTGTGCAATACCACGCAAAATATCAATTCCATTCTTATCACTTTGAATCATACGTTTTAGACCCTCAATTAATGAAAGAGCTTTGCTATCGGGGTATTCTTGAGACATCCATTGTAGAAAATCATCAAATTGGTTATCCAATTTCAAAAGTTGTTCTACAGAAACCTCATTGAGAGCTTCTTCATCATTAAGAGGATTGGAGGAATTACCCATGTCCTCGTTGAAAAGGCCATTCAAAGTAGGTTCCATCTCCTCAGTAATTAAACCTTGGAAAGACTTAATTCTAAGGCTTCGTCTAACGGGAATAGTGTAAGTAGGGCTTATTGTTGTAAAACTCATGCACTAAAGAGAGAGAGAAGATTTTGAATTTTAGAGGTAGCAAATTTCAATAAAATTAGCCAATCTCCTAGATTTAAGCTGTAAAATGCAATCAGGACAATCTCCCGAAATTTCGAAAAAAATGTCCGAGACTGTGGCGCTCGGAGTGCACACGGTCCTCGCAACTTTTTTCGAAATTTTCAGGGATGAAAGTTATGATGATTTTAAAGCTAATCCAAAAAAATTAAGTGATTTTACGATCTGTAGATAGGCCAAATTAAAGTTGCAATCTCAAAATTGAACCCTACCAAGATTGTTGAAAAATGTAAAATTTGAATTTTGAAAAAAGAGAGGGAAACTGAAATTTTGAATTTTATGATTTTAGAGGGAATGCTAAAAGCAATGCAAGTTTTGAAATTTAAAAGTTGACTCGATTTCATGCAAAATTCAAATTTGAAAGTGGAAATCAAAGTTGTTGCAATTAAACACTTAATTTCAAAAGTCACAAACTGCAAAAATTTGAATAAAGCACTGAAATTTTGAATGAACGCCAACACACTTTTCAGATTTAGGACAGTAAGAAACACAATTTTGATATGAATTTCAATTTCAATGATTTTTGAATGATTAGAAGCCTTTATCCGAGCAATCTCTAGACCAACTTTGACTTTAATTTTGAAGGTGTTAAAATTGATAAAATCAGCCAAATTTCCGGATTTTAATAGAAAAATACAGTAAGATCTAGCTCCCAAAATTTTGGAAAAAATGTCGGGGACGATGGCGCTTGGGGTGCACACGGTCCTCGCAACTTTTTTCCAAATTTTCGGGGATGAAAGATATTGTGATTTTATTACGGAATCCAAAGTTACAGCCGATTTGGAAGTGTTTTTATTAGTGAAATTATCAGTCAAAGGTTGAATCAAGAGGGTTCTAAAAATTAGGGTTTTGACACTTAACCACTTAATTTTCAGAATTTAAGCACAAATATGAATTGATAATTTGCAATAGAAGGGTAGATCTAAAACAAGCATTAACAATTAAACATTTCGCAAGCTCAATTACTAAAAAGAAATTTTAGGGTTTTTGTGCAATCAACCTCTAAAATTTGCAAAAGATCAAACATGGAAATATGATTAAGGAAGCAAAATTTTCAGATCTAACCATGAATAATCAGAATGAGGATGTTCACGTCAGGTTCACCAAAATGTAAAGTGAAAAAATCGAACCCTAGTCGTTCTCCCCTCCCCAACTCCAAGGAGAGATAAGGGAGAGTCACTAGGGTTGATGGTTTTCACTTCGGAGGGACTTTACATTCAAAAGAGGGGTTGAAACCCACAAGATCCAATCCCACGTAATGCAAGATTGGATTCTAAATGAGTTTCAAGGGTTAAGACATCAAGGATACCCTCTTTTGTAAAGAAATGTAGATAGAAAGATTAAGCTAGGAATGCATGTAAAGTGGGAAATATTCGCTTATAAACAGAGATAGGGTTATGATATGAAGCTGCGGACCTGGAATTAGTAGTAAAATGTCGAGACGTTGCTATTCTGCAAATTTGAGCGAAATTTGATAGGACGATGGCGCCCGGCGTGCACACGGTCCTCCGAAAAATCCGCGAAACGAAGGTGGATCTGTTCATCTCTGCACAAGGATTCCAGATCTTCAATTACAGCCGCGTACCTGCAACCTACACACAGAAAAAAGAGGATGATTGGGGGGTTAGGGATGAGGGGTTTGCCTTTAGGTCAAACCCTGGTTTTGGAATTAACCAAGAAATGAGAAATGTTGTAAATGTAATGTAAAACAAGTACTAATACCTTGTTGTAAGGATGTTTGTATCCTTATATGCGAAGGTATAGATGTTGTTGTATGTTGTATGTTGTATGTTGTATGTTGTATGTTGTAGTATGTGATCTCCTCTTCAATGGTTGAATCCTTGTCTTGAATGCAACACTTAGCCTTGAATGGAGACTTAGAATGATCAATTGTTTGAAGGAATGCTTGAATGTTTGAATATCGCTTCCATGCCTTTTCCCACATATGTCCTCTCTCCTCAAATGGGAGAGGAAATGTAGTTTATATACTTGCCGATTAGGGTTAAAAGACTGATTTTCTCGACCTTAGGCCGAACAGGAAATGCTATTTTCCAATTTGCAAACAAAAAGACCCGAAGTCCCATAGGAGACCGGGCCCAAAAATAGGGCCAGGGACCAGGGCGCTGGGCGCCATGGTCCATGGGGACTAGGGCGCTGGAGGACCAGGGCACTGGGCGCTATGGTCCCACCTCCAGGGACAGCGGGGTGCAAGGAGGATCAGGCCAGGGTGCTGAGAAATGCAGTTTTTGGTGTCATGAACAAGTTTCGGGGTCTCCATTCAGGTTTCGTGTTGCATCGCCATCGTGAAGACCCAAATGCAGTCGAAATTGCAAGTGTCGCAATTTTAGGACGCTACAAATACCTCATTGCTTCACAACAATGTGGGGAAGATTATGGAGATACGGAATGAGCTGAGAAGAGATAAGGCAATTTTGACAACCATTTTTGACAGATGGAGACCTAGGGAGCAAGATCTAGAGTTCATGTGTGTATCTTTTGATGAAGCAAGAGCTAATCCCATTATCAAATCTACTTCTGATCTTGCTAAGGTCTTAATGCAATTGGCAACAGAGGTGGATAATGTGGATAGAAGGGTTAAACTGCTTAAGAAGGAATACACTGATCAGGTTTGGGAGTTGCTCCCAGGAATTTTTGATAATCCGGATCAGTTGAAAGATAAGCAAATATGGCTTAAAGAGATAGAAGGCAAATTGTCAGCAAGGGTTAAGGGAATCATTGATCTTGATGATACCTCTTTCTTTGTTATAACAATACAGGAAATAGAAAAAATTAAATCACATTATAGTTTTCTTAATTCAGAAGTCAACAAACTGAGAAATTCTTGGAAAAGGTTGACTAAAAATAAAGATGATGTGATTAATTTTTCATGGCCGACAGAAGAGACATATAATGAGTGGGAAGTTAAATATTCCACCCATGATCCGGAGCAGTTGGAGAGTGCCCCTGAAAAGATAGAAGAGGTTGCAACTGAACAGCCCGTTGAACAAACTGCAGAGGCTGAAAAGAGCGCATAACTGCTTTTGCGCAAAAATTGTAATCTCTTCAATTTTTGAAATAATTGTAACAAACTCTCCTTGAGAAGTTGGAAGCTTTGTGCATCAATGTTGTTATAAATGGATACCAGGACTAGAGGAAAAGGGATCAAAAAAAATTTGTAAGAAAATGCTGCAGAAATTTATCTGAGTCTTTCCAAAGTTCAATGGAGAATCAGAATTTCTTGTAATATTTCTTGAAATGAATATCAATATACAAGCCATCGGTTTTGAGTAAAGCTTTGTGTTGTCTTCAAGTTTGTTCACAAATTTATTTACTGTCTTTATTCTGAATAATCCAGGGTTGTTTAGTTTAAATGGAATTGCAAAGCAATCTCAGTATAAGTGTTTGTTAGCTTTTCTCTTTAGGAGGGAAATTAAATACGTGGGATCACTCATACCAGTAAATTCTTTGGAAGGAACTTTGAATTTTGAGGACCATAGCTTAGTCTAGAATGATTGAATTCTTGTATGTGTCAGGCATGTATAGGGATAAGTGGAAACCAAGCCGACAGGAAGCGTAAAGATATATTGTTTCAGGAGTTTTATTTGAGTTTAGGTGACTCTGTAACCTTGGATAAGGCACTGGTATTAATCAAGGTTGTTTATTGCATACTTTGTTGATCAAAAAATGCTGAAGTTAAGTATAGTTTCCATTCTTTGTTTTCAGTTGATTTCAAGGTGAACAAATCCACTGGTTTTCTGGACTGGTTTGTTGTGGGTTTATTGTTTGAAAGTGTGAAGTTAATTCACAAAGGTATACCCACCTGGGCTCTAAGGAAGCCCAAAGTGTAGAAGGTCTAATCAAACCTTGTCATATGTTGTCTCTGGAATTTCCTTGTCTTTGATGTCTTCTCGGCACCCAGTTTAAATCATATTATTCTAAGGACATTGAAGGGAATCAAATTTTGAGGACAACAAAAGTGGCGACTCTGCTGGGGAGAGTTATAATAAAGATATAAACACAAATCTGTGCCGAGACTTGTGGAGAATATTGTTGTGTTTGTGGGTAAGACTGCTTGTTTTCATTTTTCCCATAGTTTTGTGGGTGGCGACTCTATTACTATTGAACCAGTCCTTGTGAGATACGAATTTTCTAAAAGAAAGACAAGTGAGATGCAAGGAAACAAGAACACGAGATCATTCATGAAGAAACATCCTCATGAAATCTTGCAAGAAGGTCTGCCAGAACAGTCACGAAGAGGCCAGAAGAGATCTGTGATGCATGAGCCATCAAATGCTGCGTGAGTGCAGAAAAATAATAATACTGGTAAGATGCTTGATCGACCTATTTATGCAAAGTCAAATTCATCTTCTAGTGATTCAGAGCATGATATTTTAGGTTTCCATTCAGGATTGTTTGGAAATATTGATGATGCCCCTATTTTAAATCGAGATCTATCTCATGTTAGTGTTTCTGCAAAAGATAGAACCAGTTCAAATGCAATTAGGCACTCTATTCCTAGGACAATAGATGGGAACATTAGCCTAATTGACATAGATCAAATTAATGCATCAGACTCTGAAGAAAACTACCCTGATGAGGATAAGATGTCTCTGGAGATTGAAGATTTAAACAAAAGAGTCCATCATTTAATCTCCCTAAGAGCTCAAAAGGAGGCAAATAAGGAAAAGGAAGTTAAGGCCAAATTGATGGAGAGGGATAGGCTCCTTAGACAGGTAGCCGATCTTGAAGTGCTTGCTAAGGAAAAAGAAAAAAGTGATGAGGAAGGCCCAGTGATTAGGGAGATCCTAGTCCCTAAGACTAGACCAGCTTCTAAGTCAGTAGCCCAGCCAATTAGGGAAGTATCTAATGATTCCTAGCTTCCTAAAGCCAATTTAGACAAAGGAAAATAGAAATGAGTAGATGATGGAGTAGAATCTAAAACTGCAGAAGGTATTTCTCATAGAATTCTAGCACATGAGAGAGAGATGGAAAGGATGAGGAAGGAAAAGGAAGACCTCCAAATGGAATTGGAAAAGGTTGAGTTAGAAGCAGTGAACCAGGAATTTAAAAGAAAGATTAACTACTTATAAGCTCCCCCTATTACATTCCCATCGGAAGACCTTAGCAAGCCCAATCCCCAACACATCTCTTTTCCTCAGATCAATACTCAACCTGTAGTACATGCTAATATTGCCTCAGTAAGCCAAATACCCTCGAATAAACAGCACACGCAAACATCTAAATCTCCAATCCCAAAAGCTAAAATGATTATGGGAAATAGTAGTGCTATTTTCCCTTTTAAAAGAAGGCCAATCAATCTAGAACAATAGAGGCAATTGTTTTTTGATGGGATCCCAGGATATCCAAATCATGTTCCTACTGAGCTAAGAGACAGACTCCATAATTTTGATGGGAACAATGCAGTCAGCGCTGAGGAACATCTGAAATCTTTTGGGGATTTGATAAATGATTATGAGATAGCAGATGAAGATGTTATTATGAAACTGTTTGTTCAATCCCTGGTGGATGATGCAAGAGATTGGTACAGAGGTCCTCCAGTAGCTGGCATAGGTTCATGGGAAGATTTTAAAAATTGCTTTCAAGAACAGTATGGTGATAAGACTAATGTGAGTTTCATGCTGAATAAGTTCAATAACATTAGAAAATCTAAAAATGAAATAGTCACTGATTTCAATGCTAGATTCCAGAAAGCTATGCACAGATTGTATCAGGTAATGAGGCTAGATGATAATATGTGTCTTAATACATTTTATAATGCATTTGATTCCAAAATGGCTTATATCTTGAGAGATAAAAATCCTCATAACTTGAGGGATGCTTTTAGAATTGCCATAAATGTAGAAAGTAATAGAAAAGCGTCTGGAAAATCAGGAAGAAGGACAGATGGTAGTCTGTGGCATGAAACCAAACAGCAACCTAACAAAGTTGCTAAAGAGGATGATAAAATAGAAAAACTGGTTAATGCTATGAAATATTTGACTGCTAAGGTTAGCAAAAATGATAAGCCCCGTTATAACTGGCAAGATAGACCTCCTAGATTACATGATATGCCATATAATACAAATTGGAAGGATGGTAAACCCCAAGTTGAGAAGCCTAAAATTGCCCAAAGCCAAGACACACCAGATCCTTTGAAAGGGAAAACTGTTAATAATATAAAAAATACTCCTTGGGGTATTGCTTGTGATGGACCACATTCTCCTCATCAGTGTGCAGTGGCTCAAGCTCTGGAAGAATCTATGAGGCCAGAAGTAGAGCCTGACATTAATATGTTTGAAACCATCATTGAAAGTGATGAGGAATCTATGCAAAGTGAATACAGTGATGTGCTGGATAATGAAAGGTTAGTGCAAGGACAGTTAGCCTTAAGTTGGCATCCTACCTTGAATGTGGTAACAATTGAAGATGAAAAAGTTCATCTTAGGAGGCCTAGTGAGGAAGAAGTTAAAAATCTCACTAAGGCTGCAATTTCCAAAGCAAAACATAACTACAATCTGAGAAGCACCAAGAGAGACACTGATCAAGGTGAGTCGGGTTCTATGTTTGTAAAAGAAGTCACAAAGAAAGGGGCATCAAGCAGTGTTACTGCTATTCTTAAAGCCAGTCAAGAAAAAGAGGAACAAGTTAAAAACTTACCTAAAGGCATAGATGACAAAAATGCTGGTGATGTACAAAGGGCAGAGATGGTGAAGAAGGCCAGTCAATTCAAAACAGAAAAGGTTAAGGTTAATACTGAAAAATGTAATAATTCTGCATTTGATATGGCCCAAGCTTTAACTCAAATGAAAGTCACTGTTCCATTAATAGAATTGCTAAAGATTAAAGAACATAAGGATGCAGCTTTGTCTTTATTCTCTAGTGTATCTGATAGTGACCTAGTATTACCCACTAGTTCAGATAAAGTTGGAAAGGATCAAGAGTTCCAAACCCCAGAGATATATGTTGGAACCACTATCACTTAGGAGCCTTCTCAAGTAGATCCCTTCTATGTTACTTTGCTAGTAAATAATCGGTTGATTAAAAACTGCATGATAGATTCAGGAGCAGCTACTAATGTAATGCCCTATGGTGTTATGAAAGAATTAGGGTTATCAGTAACCACTGTGTATGGGAAATGTTATGCCATGGATAACAGAGAAGTGCCTATGATAGGTACGATGAAAGATGTAGAAGTAAAAATAGCTGCATTTCCTGAAGCCACTTATAAAATGGATGTTATTGTTACTGATACCAAACCCCACTATGGAATGTTACTTTCTAGGCAGTGGATAGCAGCAGTAGGGGGAAATGTTCAACTGGACTTGTCTTATGCTACTATTCCTATTGGTGGCAATCAGGTCAAACTATACAGGGAGCCACGGGCTCCTAAGGTAATTGAAAATGTAGACCCTAGTATGCTTAATTGTATGATTGATGTAGATTTAGATAATTTCAGACTTCAACCAATATCACCTCAATTGAAGAATACTGACCCAATTGTAGTTGAGCTACAAGAACAACAGTATGGGTTATGGCAAATGTATTTCAATGGAGCTTGCTCCAAAGAAGGATCTGGAGCAGGGGTTCTTTTTGTGTCCCCGTCAGGTATAACTTTCAAATACTCATTCTTATTGGCATTCCAGTGCACAAATAATACTGCAGAGTATGAAGCCCTATTATTAGGACTTGAGGTTGCAAAAAGGCATGGAATCCAACTGTTGAAAGTAATGGGGGATTCAGAATTGGTTGTCTCTCAGGTGAGATCTAGATATGCATCCAAGAATGATAGATTGAAGCAATATAAGCATGCTATTTGGGATGTTATTGAGCATTTTGATGCATTTTCTATCAATTGGATAGAGCGAACAAAAAATATTATGGCAGATTTCTTAGCTAATGTTGCTTTGAAAAATGATGATGCAACCCTAACCGGTATTTCCGTAGTGGAAATAAAATCTAGGCCGGCTATCCCTGATAATGTGTATAATTGGCAAGTTTTTGCTGATGATGATGATATTCTTAGGTTCATCCAATGTGTTGATGATTATGATGGACAAAAGATTTATTGCAATGCATTGGTGGAAGTGGTGGATAATAGAGAGACAGTGGTTGGAAATGATATTGTCTAGTTGGAAACCAATGAGATACCTAAAGGGTTGGTGGAGCTAGAGAGTATGTTTAGTTATAATGATAGTCATTTACACCAGCAATCTACCACCAAGTTAGAAGAATTGGAGGAGGTAAACTTGGGGACAGAATCATTCCCCAAGTTGGTATATATTGGAAAGAAATTACCCCCTCATGTTAGGATTAACCTTATCAATTTATTGAAAAGGTATAAGCATGTCTTTGCTTGGTCTTATGAAGACCTAAAGGCGTATAGACAAGATCTTTTTCAGCATGAAGTTCCCTTACTTCCAGATGCTAAGCCTTTCAGACAGAAATAGAGACCTATCAACCCCTTATTAGAAACTAAAATGCAACAAGAGTTGACTAAATTGAGAGAAGGGGGAATTATCAAACCAATAAGACATTCTTCATGGGTCTCTAATCTGGTCCCAGTAAGAAAGAAGAATGGAGACATCAGATTGTGTGTTGATTTTAGGAATCTTAATGTTGCTTCCTTAAAAGATAATTACTCATCCCCAAATATGGAAGCAATGCTACAAAGAGTGATAGGATGTGATCTTTTATCCATGATGGATGGTTTCTCGGGATACAATCAAGTGCTTGTAAAGGAGTCTGAACAATTTAAAACAGCTTTCACTACTCCATGGGGAACCTATGTATATGTGAGAATGCCATTTGGATTAAAAAATGCAGGAGCTACATTTCAGAGAGCTATGGATGTGGCTTTTAAGGAATTCATAAATATCATTATCATGGTTTACCAAGATGATTTAACCTGTTTCTCAAAGAGAGCTGATGATCATTATGGACATCTAGAGAAGGTGTTCAATAAAGCCTTGGAATTTGGTGTATCACTGAATCCCAAGAAATGTCATTTTGGGGTCACTGAAGGAAAGTTATTGGGACACATAGTTTCCAAGGAAGGGGTAAGAATAGACCCTGAAAGAATTGAAGCAATTAACAGAGTGTCTGAACCTAAAAATGTGAAAGGTATCCAATCTTTTTTAGGCAAAGTGAATTTTGTCAGGAGATTCATTGCAAACTTTGCCAAGATAGTGAAGCCTATTATCAAGTTACTCAAGAAGGACACAAAGTTTCATTGGGATCAACAAGCTTCAAAAGCTTTTGATGAGATTAAGAAAGAAATCTAGGAGGCACCAATGTTGAAATCTCCAGATTATGGTAAGCCCTTTTCTCTGTTCTCTTTTGCTTCATATCACACGGTGGCTGCAGTATTATTACAAAAAGACAATGAAGGATATGAACATCCCATAGCCTTCTATAGTAAATCTTTGCAGGCAGCAGAACTAAAATATGAAACCATGGAGAAACAAGCTTATGCCTTAGTTAAAGTTGTTAAAGCTTTTAGGCCATATCTGGTGAATGCAAACATCATTGCTTATGTTCCACATGCTGCAGTTAAAGATATTTTGTCTCAGTCTGAAGTTACTGGGAAGAGGTCTAGATGGATCAATAGAATTCAGGAGTTCAATTTGGAGATAAAGATCACTAAATTAGTGAGAGGGTTAGGTTTAGCTAAGCTCATGACTGAGTCAAATCTCATGAATGTAGAAATACACAATGTTGAGGTTAAAGATGTTTTGGTTACTAGTATTGAGAGACAACCTTGGTACACAGAGATAATCCAAGTATTGAAAGGTAACATACTTTCAGAAGAAATGACACAGAATCAGAAGAGAACTTTGAAGCTTAAGTCCCAAAAGTATGTGCTCATTTAGGGCGATCTTTTCTGGAGAAAAAGAGATGGAGAGTTACTAATGTGTTTGGATGAATTTCAAGCCAAACAAGTGTTAATTGAAATGCATGATGGAGTATGTGGAGGTCACTATTCTGCTAAGACTACTGCTAGTAAGATAATACGGGCTGGGTATTATTGGCCTACCTTATTTAAAGATACCCATGCATATGTTCGAAGATGTGATCCATGTCAAAGATTTTCTTCTAAGCTCAAGTATGAAGGAGCCTTACCCCTAAATCCAGTCTCTGTAGAAGCTCCTTTTGTCCAATGGGGCATTGATTTTATTGGAGAAATTGTTGAGAAGTCAGGAAGAGGTCATGGATGGATTATAGTGGCCACTGATTATTTTACTAAATGGATCGAAGCCATCCCTACAAAAATAGCTACTAGTAAAATTGTCATTGATTTCTTGATGGATAGTATTGTGACTAGATTTGGAACACCTACGAAATTGGTAATGGATAATGCTATGTGTTTCAGATCAGAAGAATTTGTAGGTTTTTGTAATAGTCACAGTATACTCATGTCATACTCATCACCTTATCACCCTCAGGGGAATGGACAGGCAGAATCCAGCAATAAAAGCCTGTTGAATATCATCAAGAAAATTTTAGAAGAAAATAAAAGATCTTGGGATCAAAAGTTGAAGTTAGCTCTGTGGGCAGATAGAATCACAGTTAAAAAATCCATTGGAATGTCACCTTTTGAGTTGGTTTATGGTACCCAAGCCAGATTACCGGTAAATAACCTTCTTCCAGTGTATAAGTTTTTGCAGGATGAGGACATGGAGATATCTGAACCGATGGAAAATAGAATGATCCAAATTGTAGAAATGGAGGAGCTTAGGACTTCTGCCCATAAGAAAAATCAGAAGATCTAGTTGCAGTCAAAATATCTTTTTGATAAAAGGACATCATTAAGGAAGTTTCAAATTGATGACATGGTTCTTCAGTGGAATGCAAAAGGACAAGATAAAGGAAAGCATAAAAAATTTGAATCACTATGGATTGGCCCTTTTGTGGTTTGTGACCTGAATGGTAAGGATTCATATTTTTTGAAGAATATGAATGATGAAATGCAGGAATTTCCAGTGCATGGACAATTCCTGAAGCATTATTTCTCTTAATGTCCATCCATGGTTGGTCCTTTGTTTGTATATATTTTGTTTTCTTTCCTATTTTCCTAGTTTTGGTCTGTGTTTTGGTCTGTTTCTCCAGAGATTCTGAGTTTTCTTGTGTTGATCTCGCAATCAACCATCCCCAGTCAGAGCCGATGTTATCACTGTTTAAAATTGGGTTCTTCTTTTCCCATAATTGGCTATGGTTCATTAAAAAAATTTCAAATAGGGTGTAATCCCAAGTGCTTCAGCTTTGTTCTAAACCTTAGGGGTTTAAGGGTTTTTGATTTTTTATCCTTTTGTGTTAAACCCTCTGGTTTCTAATTTTCTGTTACTTTATTCACTTAAGATATGGGTCATGGGGTCATGGAAGTGTCCCCCCTTATTATTTGCCTAGGCGGTTATGTTGATTATTTGAAAATTTTATGCCTTGTATGCTTTTCTTCTAAAGTTGTCGGGCCCAGAAATTAGTGATCAGTTTGAGAGATGATCCAACGGCCCATGCTATTTCGCGAGGGTAAAATGCTCACCCTTTAGGCCCGCGAAATAGCGAGAATTATCGAGGACCGTCCACATGTCATGATGCTATGCGGTCTAAAAGGAAAATGTGGGTCCCTATGGTTCCCTTCTGGCAAATGAGAAAATGACAAATCAGCTCCGCAGGTGATTGGACGCCAGGTGTTAGTAACGTGTACGCGGGCCCACCATTCCTGAAAGCTCTTTCAAAGGATTAAATGCCGATTAACTGCAGGGATGATCCGACGGTCCGCGCTATTACGCAAGGGTAAAATGCTCACCCTTTAAGCCCGTGAAATAGCAAGAATTAACGAGGACCGTCCATGTGTCATGATGATGACGTGAGAGATAGACCAGTTGAGACGAAAGTGGGTCCCCTCGCGGTTTCTTTTGGGTGAATGAGAAAATGACAAGTTAGCGCCGCAGGAGACTGGATGCCAGGTGTTAGTAACGTGTCCGCGGGCCCACCATTCCTGAAAGCTTTTTCAGAGGATTAAATGCTGATTAACTGCAAGGATGATCCGATGGTCCGCGCTATTTCGCAAGGGTAAAATGCTCACCCTTTAGGCCCGCGAAATAGCGAGAATTAACAAGGACCGTCCACGTGTCATGATGATGACATGGTCAAAAAGTGAGCCCGTCACAGTATAAAGAAAGACACGCGGTCAGTATCAAGTGGAATGCGAAGGGATTTTTAAGGCCAATGGTTGGGTGCCACATGGTATTATGTAGCCAATAGAAAAGCGGGACCCAGACTAAAGACAAAGTCGTCAATAACGAAAGGTAACAGTGAAACACTTGCAGGAATGTTATGACCCATTGGAGCGAAAAATATGAATTCTCGTATGAATTCGATTTTGAAGGGACGGCCGAAGCATGCGGAATCAATGTTATAGTTAAGGCCCTAAGTACAAGTATTTGATTTCCTAACAACCTAGTAAAGATATCTTTTAAAAGATTTTGCAGAAGAGCAGACGCAGAGTTATCTTTTTCAGATACAAAGCAAGCGGTTCAGTTGCAGAGCAAATTTCAAGCAAGCATCAGGTTCTCTCATACTTTGTAGCAATTCTTGTATGGTGTTTTAAGTAGAATCATTCTCGTGTTGCAGGATTGTTCAAGAGTGATATTCATTTTCTTGCATTTTCAAATGGCTCCTAAAAGGGAATTTTCCGACAAGGTTAATTATTTAGAAAGAAGTGTATGTGATGATTTTTTAGAACAGTTGACGTTGTCAACTAACCAGGCATCAAAGGCCAAAGAGTTAGTGCCCAGGGCTCCCCGTCTGAAGATAGGAGAAGGGTTGTATGACAAAGGTAATTGGCTGAGAGACCCACGGGTTGGACTGTCCGGGTTGGGGCTATTTAGAGTCAGACTTGGAATGAGAAATTCTCCTGCTCCTCAAAATAGTATTTGGGAACTAGATGTTGGGAAATTAGTAGTCCCAGGAGTATTCATGGATACAGACCTGCTAACCCAAATGGCATTGAATTATGATCCAGTCACAAGATGCATCCGGGATGTAAATGGGAAAACCCTTGTGGAAATTAATGCGGAAGAATTAAGGACCGCATTTGGGTTTAATGAGTTCACAAACTTCCTGGAACCCATAAATTTCACATCATTAGCCCAAGTGTACAGTGCACAGAGGAGTCATCTCAGGAATGGGCCTCTTAAAGAACTTTTTCTGAAAGTAGGAGGGTTAGCAGTTGTAGGGCCCAACACACAAGAACCATTTTCATTGAGTATGTTTACCTTGAGGGCTAAAGGAACGTATTGGGCACTTTGCCAGGTTCTAAGAGAGGATGCTGAAGCAAATATGCCAAATCATTACTTGCTAATGATTGTTCAGATTTTGAATCCTTCTCTTGCTATCACATTCGACTATGCTTTTTTTATTGTCGATGCTATCCATGGAGGGTTGATAGGAATAAAAAATGGAAAGGTGGATAGACCTTTTGGATGGTATTCACTCTTAATGCACCTTTTTCTCTTCAAAGGTGGTGATTATTTCGCCAGTGGATTAGACCTGGTTAAAGAGAAGGAAGGAGAGAAAATGCCAGTGCAATTATGGAGCACTGTGTTGTCATGGGACAGAGAGGATTGTAGTTTCCTCAAATTTGATAAGTATTTTGCATCTAAAATAAGGACTCTCCTTTGCTCTGATAACCCAAGAGTCCCCAAGGTTCTTCTGGAGTTCATAAGGCCAAAAGAATTCACAGAGAACATCAAAATTGTTCATAACTGGGGCGATATGTATTTATATCCAGTCTCCACGGTTTTCAGAGTTTTTGGTTTGAGGGGTACTCCATTTTTGTTACCTTACCAGGTCCCTCTCAAAGTGGGAATAGCTGAGATTCTTAGAGAGATTGGTGGCCTACAAGAGGCAGAGTTAACAGGCAGAGGTAAAGGGACTATTTTCCCTGCAGCTACCATAGCCCACCAATTCGTAATTACAAAAGGAGGCTGGAATTGCTTTGAGGATTTCCTCAAACCTTACCATTTATCCACTGCAGTGTCCAGGTGTGCTGATCCAGAGGACTTCTTCAATGGTATGTTCAGGAAGAAGGTAGCATGCAGAGGTAGGCCTCATCAATTCCAATTTCCTGAAGATCTCATCAGAAATGAATTTGATTTAGATGAGCAGGAATTAAGGAAAGAAAAGTGGGTGGCTTATAGAAAAGCCTTGGATTTTGTGCATCAATTTGATGCTAGCTATGACCCATTGTCTAGCTTCTTCCCATTGGAAGAAAAAATAAAATTTTTGATTGTTTGTTTTGAAGATGTGATGCAAACGCTGAAGGAGAAGAGGGAAGCTGTGATTAAAAGTGACCCTGAAAAGGCCAGAGTGATCCTAAGCAGGTCAGCTTCTACCAAAGCAATTCCTCCTGGTGATTACACACTGCGAAAGAAATCGGGTTATAGTGTGTTGGTGCCTACTACAGGGGAGCCCTCTTCATCCAAAGGAAAGAGGAAAGTACAAGATGTCATTGACATCCAAGACAGCCCAAAGAAGCAAAAGGTGGGGAAGGAAGTGCAATCAGATACACCCTTGTATTCCCCATCCCAATCCCCTATCCACATAGGAGATGAACAAGCAGCAGTTGCACACCTCTTGCAGTTGGGTAGCTTAGGTGAAATTGCATACACCTATGATGAAGTGGAAGAAGGGATGCCAGAAGAGCCCATTGATGCTGAAATGGACATCACCTCTACTGAACTTAAAGGCCAGGAGTGGGATCCTGAGATAAAAAAGGCAAGTAGTGCCTTTTTAGCTGATGAAAACTTTGTCACATCAGAAGCATTCATGCAGTTCATTTGGAAACAACATATAAATAGATATAATGCTAGATGTGAGACAAGGAAGGCCGAGCAACCTGATAAAGACCCAGCCTCAGTGGAGGAAGAAATAAAACAGGAGATGATGGAAGAATTCAAAACCATCACTCCTGAACAGGGAAGAGATCTAGTAACACAAGTTGGAGTGCTCATCTTACCAGAGTGGGATATTGTTGATGCTTTGGTGCTAGATGCAGTAAGAAAAGAAACTAAACCCATGGAAGGGGTTACATTCAGTAAGGATAATGCTGCACTAGTTATGTGGTCCCTCAAGAGAAATGAGGGCAAGAAAAGTAAAGACACCCCAGGGTCAAGTCACCTTGGTGGATTTATGGTAAAAAGAGTGCAGAGGACAGGGGTAGTAGAGGCTGCTAACACTGTGCTAGAAACTACAAGATTCAGTGTTGCAGTGGCTGAAAAGGAAGCCAAAGAAAAGGAGGCCCTCCAAATTAAGTTGGAAATGGTTTTGAAGGCTTACAATAATGCCAAGGAGGAGGTGAGAGGTAAAGATAGCATCATTGCTAGATTACAAAGCCAGTTGATGGGACATCACCAACAAGGTGAGCCTTCAACATTGATGATTTCCTCCTCTCCTGCAAGACCTCCTCCTACAAGCCCTATCATCGAATTTCCACTATCCCCAGCACCTTCCAGCTCCCAAATGATTGAGATTACTCCTCAAGAACTAGAAAACCTGAAGTAGGCTCAGGCCTTGTATGCAGGGAAATATGAGGAGAAAGTAAGGGCCACAATCTCTAGTTTTGTAGATACGATAAATACCTTATTGCTTCACAACAATGTGGGGAAGATTATGGAGATACAGATTGAGCTGAGAAGAGATAAGGCAATTTTGACACCCATTTTTGATAGATGGAGACCTAGGGAGCAAGATCTAGAGTTCATGTGTGTATCTTGTGATGAAGCAAGAGCTAATCCCGTTATCAAATCTACTTCTAATGTCGCTAAGGTCTTAATGCAATTGGCAACAGAGGTGGATAATGTGGATAGAAGGGTTAAACTGCTTAAGAAGGAATACACTGATCAGGTTTGGGAGTTGCTCCCAGGAATTTTTGATAATCCGGATCAGTTGAAAGATAAGCAAATATGGCTTAAAGAGATAGAAGGCAAATTGTCAGCAAGGGTTAAGGGAATAATTGATCTTGATGATACCTCTTTCTTTGTTATAACAATACAGGAAATAGAAAAAATTAAATCACATTATAGTTTTCTTAATTCAGAAGTCAACAAACTGAGAAATTCTTGGAAAAGGTTGACTAAAAATAAAGATGATGTGATTAATTTTTCATGGCCGACAGAAGAGACATATAATGAGTGGGAAGTTAAATATTCCACCCATGATCCGGAGCAGTTGGAGAGCGCCCCTGAAAAGATAGAAGAGGTTGCAATTGAACAGCCCGTTGAACAAATTGCAGAGGCTGAAAAGAGCGCATAACTGCTTTTGCGCAAAAATTGTAATCTCTTCAATTTTTGAAATAATTGTAACAAACTCTCCTTGAGAAGTCAAAAGCTTTGTGCATCCATGTTGTTATAAATGGATACCAGGACTAGAGGAAAAGGGATCAAAAAAATTTTGTAAGAAAATGCTGCAGAAATTTATCTGAGTCTTTCCAAAGTTCAATGGAGAATCAAAATTTCTTGTAATATTTCTTGAAATGAATATCAATATACAGGCCATCGGTTTTGAGAAAAGCTTTGTGTTGTCTTCAAGTTTGTTCACAAATTTATTTACTATCTTTATTCTAAATAATCCAGGGTTGTTTAGTTTAAATGGAATTGCAAAGCAATCTCAGTATAAGTGTTTGTTAGCTTTTCTCTTTAGGAGGGAAATTAAATACATGGGATCACTCATACCAGTAAATTCTTTGGAAGGAACTTTGAATTTTGAGGACCATAGCTTAGTCTAGAATGATTGAATTCTTGTATGTGTTAGGCATGTACAGGGATAAGTGGAAACCAAGCCGACGGGAAGCATAAAGATATATTGTTTCAGGAGTTTTATTTGAGTTTAGGTGACTCTGTAACCTTGGATAAGGCACTGGTATTAATCGAGGTTGTTTATTGCATACTTTGTTGATCAAAAAATGTTGAAGTTAAGTATAGTTTCCATTCTTTATTTTTAGTTGATTTCAAGGTGAACAAATCCACTGGTTTTCTGGACTGGTTTGCTGTGGGTTTATTGTTTGAAAGTGTGAAG
The DNA here is from genome assembly GCF_030272615.1 of Cryptomeria japonica. NCBI lineage: Eukaryota > Viridiplantae > Streptophyta > Pinopsida > Cupressales > Cupressaceae > Cryptomeria > Cryptomeria japonica. Next base: position 104,346,228 of record NC_081415.1, read on the forward strand.
TTAATTCACAAAGGTATACCCACCTGGGCTCTAAGGAAGCCCGAAGTGTAGAAGGTCTAATCAAACCTTGTCATATGTTGTCTCTGGAATTTCCTTGTCTTTGATGTCTTCTCGGCACCCAGTTTAAATCATATTATTCTAAGGACATTGAAGGGAATCAAATTTTGAGGACAACATGTTGCATTGATGTTTTGTCATTGATGTCAACACTAGTTGTTTTGGATGATTTACTGGCACCCTTCTAGTCCTGGTAGGTTGTTTGGTTTCTGGTTGGATTAGATCATGATGATCCGGTATGCTCTGTTATGATTTGGTTATGGAATTGGCTTATTCATGATACTCATGTTCATATTCAGTAAGTTGGTTTTGCTCTAGTAATCAGATGCTACCTTGTTTGCCTGGAAGCTTGGCTTGTGGTTTCGACAAGGGTTTCACCAGTAGAGCTTTGATGAAAATATTTGATGATATTGATAAGTGGTTTTGGTGCAGATTCTGGTGGAGATTTAGGATGTTGTTGGTGATAATGTTTGAGACTTGGTGGATGGAGATCATTGCTTTAGTGTGTGGACCTAAATTGGGTCCCGGTTTATCTACGTTATGGACTAGATTAATGTAATGTGTGGATTGGACTTCTCGATACGATTTCGGGATGTCTTATGTTTTGGATATTATTTATTTAGTCTAAGGCCAACTTATTTTGTAATTATGTAATTATGTAATTGTTTTATTGTCTGGTGGCCGACCTTATTGTTTGTGGTCATGGGTTTGTATATATATGATGTAAGATCTCATTGTAGATCATAGGTGGTAAGGACATGGATAAGTAATAAGCGAACAATGTAATAATCATTCAGGAAAAGAATTTGGTTGATCATTGTTGATCAAGTTGGGTTTATGTAAGAGGATTTAGTCCTTCGGTATTTGAGAACCAAAACTGTACACAAGTATAGGAGATGTTATCATTGCAGTTCATTCATTCTTCCGGATTGTAGTCTGGATTTCTATATAGTCAGTGAGACTCCTTTTGTGATGAGCAGTGCGCTCTAGGTTGTTTGTCTTCTTGCAAGTGCAGGCCCTCAATTGTAATTCACATACTTACTACAAAAGTATTATCTGACTGTGGGTAGGCTTCCCACCATGGTTTTTCCCTTTACCGGGTTTTCCACGTACAAATCTTGGTGTCTTATGGATGGTATTCATTCTCTGATTATTTTTTATGCTTAATTGATTTAACTGCTATTCTGGTATTTAGTTTACGTATTCCGGTATTAATTTTTTGGGTTCTGATATTAAAGTTTTAATTTCTAAATGTTCTTGTAATCTGAGACAACTGATTCACCCCTCCTCTTAGTTGTCTTCTGGTTGTTTGAATTGTCTAACAATTGGTATTAGAACCTGGTCCTCTCTGCAGAAGCTTAACCACTTGAGGAAGATCCTATGGCATCTAACAGTTCAAGTTCATCATGCACATCTATAGTTGTTTTATGGAGAGAAATTCCTAGGCTTGATGGAACAAATTACAGGGTATGGAAGATTTGGATGGACACTCATTTGAGATGTCTTGGAAAGGAGATTTGGGGAATCACAGAAACTGGGGTTACACCTTATAATCCGACATCTGGCAATCCTCGACCGACATGCCTAGATAAGAAGCTTGAGAATGATTGTAGAGCTAGAGAAGTACTTTTGTATGCACTCTTTGATTAGCAAATAATGAGACTAAATGACAAAGCAACTGCAAAGGCTATATGGGACAAATTGGAGACTCTTAATGAAGGTGACCCTACTATTAAAATTGCAAAACTTGATGGTTATCGAGTGGGATATGAGAAACTGAAGATGGAAGAAGATGAAAGGATTACTTCTTTTATAGAAAGAGTTGATGAGATTGTTATGGGAATTCAATGTTGTGGTGGATCTCTAAGCAAAGATGAAATAGTTTCTAAAGCTTTGAGAGCTTTACCACTGGCTTATAAGATGAAGGCTACTGTAATTAATGAGTTGAGAACTATAGCTAACATTACTGTTAACTGGGATACTTTGGTTGTAAAATTATTTTCTTTTGAGCTTGAAGAATTTGGACCTTCTGGAGCTGTGAAGTATGAACTTTCTTTTCATTCATCTACATCATCAACTGGAAAGCAAGATTGGAAAGCTTTGTATGTAAAAGAATTGGATGATATGAAGAGAGAAGATTAAGAATTTGAGCAACTTGAAGCCCTATTTGCTAGAAGAGTACCTAAAGGACTATCAGGAAGTAAGTCTGAAGGAAAAGCACCTTTTAAATGTTTTGCATGTAATAAGATAGGTCATTTTGCATCTAGATGTCCTGAAAGGAATTCAATATTTGAGGAAAGAGATAGAAGATATTTTAAGCCTAATATTGATTATCAAAACAAACATAAATACAAGAGAAACAAAGACAAATCATGCTATATTGTTGATGAGGAAGAAGTGACTAATTTTGATGATGAATTGACACAAGATTTTACTAGTAGTTCTGGTAATGGAAAGGAATGGGTGTTCTTGGCTATTAAGAAAGATGATTAGGTATCGGAATGGAAACAACCTAAAGAAAAGGCCCTTGCTGCTAAAATTGAAGACAAGGATGTATGGGTAATAGACAATGGATGTTCACATGATATGACTAGAGATAAAAGGAAGTTTCTATCTTTGCAAGAGTTTGATGGCAGTATGGTTAGATTTGGAGATAACAAAGCATGTATGATCAAAGGAAAAGGAACTATATCATTGGATGGTAAGAATAACACTGATAATGTTTATTATGTTGAAGGTTTAAGGTATAATATTTTGAGTATAGGACAATTGGTGGATAAAGGATTTCAATTACAATTCAAGGATGGAAAATGCAAGATCATTAACCGATCTAGATTGGAGATTGCTACCGGTACATAGACTAAAGGTAATATTTTTCATTTGAATTCTGGTGAGAAGACATGTTTGATTGCATAGATTGATGAAAGTTGCCTATGGCATAAGAGGCTATGTCATGTGAATTTTGGTTGCATTGTGAAAATCAATTCTACTAAGGCAATTAGAGATATACCTAAGATTGTGAAGCCCTATAATCCAGTGTGTAAGGAATGTCAAATGGGGAAACAGGTTAGAAATTCTTTTAAGAGTAAACAAGACAAATATAATGATGTTCTTGATCTTATTCATATTGAATTGTGTGACCCTGCTAGAATCAAAAGTTTTCAAGGTGATGAATATTTTATGCTAATCATTGATGACTATTCTAGAATGATGTGGGTTACTTTTCTTAGGGAAAAATCTGAGGCTTTTGAAAAGTTTAAAATTTGTAAAGCTAAAGTTGAGATAGAGACAGGTTTGAAGATTAAATGCTTAAGATCAGATCATGGTGGATAATTCACATCTGGTGAATTTAATAGCTATTGTGAGAAATATGGATAAGGAGATAGTTGTCTACACCCCAAACACCCCAGCAAAATGAAGTTGTCGAAAGGAAAAATAAAACTATCTTGGATGCAGCTAGAACTATGATGATGGAAGCTAATCTACCTCATGTCTACTAGAGAGAAGTTGTGAACACCGAGGTATACACATTCAAAAGAGTTCATATAAAAGGAGAAACCGGTAAGACACCTTATGAGTTATGGTTTGGTCATACACCAACAGTTAAGTATTTCAGAATCTTTGGTAGTATATGCTATATCAAAAGAGATGATTCCATTGGAAAGTTTGATTCTAGATGTGATCAAGGAATATTTCTTGGTTATTCTAATGAAAAGAAATCATATAGATGTTATAACAAAAGATTGTAGAGAATTATGGAGAACACTAATGTCAAGGTAGATGAGCATAACAGAAGTCAAATCAGAGCTAATGAGAATGAACCCGCATTGGAAATGATCATAGCTAAACTAGTAGCACCTACACCAGAACATAATGTTGAACCAGTTACTCTAGTAGTATCAGAAAATTCAAAAGTAACTAAAGAACATAGAAAAGAAACAAAAAACCAGAAGACTCCTAGGTATGTGAGGTTAAATCATTCAGAAGATTGGATCATTGGAGATAAGAATAAAGGTGTGATGAAAAGAAGGAGGTTGGTAGCTGATGAGGTATGTTTAATTTCTCAAATTAAACTAGTATCTATAATTGAAGCATGTAAAGATGAAAGTTGGATGAAAGCTATGGAAGAAGAATTAGATTAGATAGATAAGAATAACACATGGAATTTAGTTCCCTGGCCTAAAAATAAGAATTTTATTGGAACTATATGGGTCTTTTAGGAATAAAAGGAATGAAGATGGACAAGTTGTAAGAAATAAAGTTAGATTGGATTGTAAAGGATATTCTCAGAAGGAAGGAATTGATTATGATGAAACCTTTGCACCGGTAGCTAGGATTGAAGCTGTGAGATTATTTATTGCTTATGTTGCACATAAGAACTACAAGGTTTATCAGATAGATGTTAAGTGCACTTTTCTGAATGGAGATCTTGAAGAGGAAGTTTATATTGAGCAGCCTGATGGTTTTTCACTTTTAGATGATAAAAACATGGTTTGCAGGTTAAAAAAGGCTTTATATGGAGTAAAACAGGCATGTAGAGCTTGGTATGCAAGGTTGGGTAAATATCTTTTGAAGCTTGGTTTCACTAAAGGTAATGCTGACACTAATTTATATTATAAGATCACTGATGATGATATATGAATTATTGAGGTAGTTGATGATATCATTTTTGGAGGTGAAGATAAGTTGTGTAAGGAATTTGCTAACAATATGAAGAATGACTTTGAGATGTCTATGATTGGGGAGATGAAATTTTTCTTAGGTTTGTAGATTACTCAAACTGATAAAGGTATTTTCATCTATCAAACTAAGCATGCTAGAGAGTTATTGAAGAAATTTGGTTTGGAAAACTCTAAACCAGTTGGTACTCATATGGTTACAAGTGATAAATTGACAAAGAAGGATGCATTTGCACCGGTAAATCCTACTAAGTACAAGTCTATGATTGGAGGTTTGTTATATCTGAGTCAAACTAGACCGGATATAATGAATGCAGTTTGTATTGTATCAAGATTTCAGAGTGATCCTAGAGAAAATCATGTGAGTGCGATGAAGAGGATTTTTAGGTATTTGCAGGGAACAACTAAATATTTTTTATGGTACCCTAAAAATGATGACTTTACATTATGTGCATATACATATGCAGATTGGGCTGGAGATGTTGATGACCAGAACAACACATCTAGTGGAGCTTTCTTTCTTGGAAAGAAAAACTTGTTTCATGGATCAGCAAGAAGTAGTCATGTACCTCTTTATCTACTGCTAAAGTTGAATATGTTGTTGCTACTACTAACTATACACAAGTTCTATGGATGAAGCAAATGTTGAAGGATATAAAGGTGGATTGTAATGAATTGGTAGTTATTCACTATGATAACTCTGTTGCTATTGATATATCAAAGAATCCAGTATTTCATTCTAAGACAAAGCACATATCTATCAAGTACAAATTTTTGAAGGAAAAGGTAGAAGCAAATGAAGTTGGACTGGTTTATGTGAACACTAAAGAGCAGAATGCAGATATCTTCACTAAACCTTTGCCTAAGGAATCATTTGAGTACTTCAGAGATAGATTGGGAGTTTCTTCCCCTCTAGTAGAGACTTGATTGATGCAGTTTGGCATCAATCTGGTATGCATTATCAGAGATGTTATTCATTCCCACACTGATGTGGGGATGCTACTACTCAGGGGAGTAGTTAGCCTTATGATTCATTGGTTTGTATTTTTTATTTGATATTTATGTCATATTTTTGGCATTGATGTCAAAGGGGGAGAGATATATATGTGAAAAACTTAAGGAGTTGTATACATTAGAGAGAATATATGTGTAATTCAGAGCTTTACAGAGATATCATTCATAGGGGGGGTTTGGTCTTTGTTTCAGAAATTCATTGCTATATCTTTTATGTGAGAGATTGGTGGTTGTCTTCCATTGGGGGAGACTTGTTTTGTATTTCTTGGTACTTGGATGTTTTTCACATCTAGTGTTGCCATCAATGCCAAAGGGGGATATTGTTAGCAATTTGGTGGAATTGATTATGTACTACATTGATGTTTTGTCATTGATGTTTGTTGGCATTTTTAGATTGTTGACATTTTGCATATAGATTGCATTAATGATATGTTGTCATTGATGTCAATTGAACTAGTGAATGATATACATGATATTGTTGATGTTATTGTTTTTATTGCTATTGTCTTGTAAACGGTATGATAAACTTTGAGGAAGATGTTGTAAACCGGTATATGGTAGTTTGTAAGTTGAACCGGTGTGGAAGGGTTAAACCTTTCTATGTTATGTAACCGGTAAACCCTACCAATTATTTTTGATAAACCCTAACCAATCAAGTTTGTTGGTTTAAGATCTAATGTTGAGCGATAATGTTGGAGACATGTGTGATCATTGTATGAGGATAAGTTCAGATTGATTTGGCACGTTTGTTTGTTGTCTTGGAAAGGAGAAAAGTGGATTGCATCTAATGCATAGCATGTGATGAGTTACAAGTCTGATGAAGTGGTGATCATGGAGCAGTTGGAATTTTCTTGAAGAATGTGAAGAGATTGTTATGATTTCTAATGGTCAAGATTGTATCGACTTATTTGTAATCTCAATGATGAGAATTAGGTTTTTGTTATGTTACCGACCTAGTTGATTTGTATTTAAGGTTGATGATATTGTTTTGTTAAGAGTTGGCAAAGTTGGCAAGATTGGAAGAAACCAGTTGAGTGTGTGGTTGCCTAACCGGTGGATGGATCTACAGTTTGAGTAAAGGCATATTGAAGATTAAGAAGGATCTAATCAAGGAGATGTACTACTATTCAGACAGATCAAGAAAACTAGTTGTTTTCTACAAAATAAAGCATTAATTGAAATCCCCTAACCGGGTAAGCTCTATCAAGCTTGGTTACTTTCTAAATCCTCTCACAAGGTGGTCCATTAGTTTGGATTCTCAAATCCTCCAGCGAGGTTACTCCTAACAAGGTATTGAGCTTTTCATCAAGGCATATTTGTAAATCCCTTAACCGGGTGATTCCTAACAAAATCAGTTCTTAACAGGACTTATTGTAAAAGCTTTAATAGGCTTGGCTCCTAACAGGGCGATCTTCAGAAGAGTTTAGACAGCTATCCTTGTGAGTCTCATCTCACCGTGGTTTTTACCTATTTGGATTTTCCATGTATAAATATTTGTGTCAAGTGGTGAATGATTTTCTGGTTATGATCTTATTTTTTGATTTGATTAACTACTTAACTATTCTGATAAGGCATGATAACTGGAAGCATTGAGAGATGAATATGTTGACATATGATTAAGCATTTTTTATGTTTACAAGCATGAAGTTGTTTACTGTTAAGTTGTCATAACAATCAAACTGGTTGATGTTGGTAATCTTTGAGATATTATCTTGACAAAGTTATTTGTTGATAAGTTTATTTTTGAGTTTGGGAGTTTGTATTAGTTTTTCAGTTTACTGATTCACCCCCCCCCCCCCCCTCTCAGTAATCTATTGGATACTTATTCTTTCATCATAACATCAATTGGTATCAGAGCATCTCAGGTCCTCTTTAACTTAAAGCCTAACAACTTGAGGAAAAGATCTTGTAGATCATGATGAAGAAAGAAGGTCTGAAGTTAAACAAAGATAACTATAGGATATGGAGTGAGAGAATGAAGATTTACATTAAGAGTCTGGGAAGTCAGTATTGGGATCATGTAGAAACTAAGTATATTGCACCTACTGGAACCCTGACTGGTGATCAGAAGAAAGAACAACAAGAAAATCATCAAGCATTAGAGGCTATTATAAGTTCCTTGTCTCATGTTGAATATGTAGATGTTCATGGTCTTGAAAAGTATGGAAAAAACTTGACAAGATTTATAGCGGCAATGAACATGTTAAGATTGCTAAAGAGGAGAGTTTAAGAGGAAATTTTGATGACATGATAATGTTTGAAGGTGAGAATATCCAACAGTACGGTCAAAGGATAAAAGAGATAGTTGGTGAAATAAAGAGTGTGGGAGGGAAAGTGGAAGATGCCATAGTGATCAGTAAGGTACTAAGAACCCTGCTACCAGTCTATGCTATCCGAGTTGCAACTATTCAAGAGCTGAAATCCATTGACAAAACAAAGGTAACTCTTGACTCTATCATTGGCAAACTTACTATTTTTCAACTAAATGGCTATGATGGTAGTGTACAAAAATTAGAATCTACATTCAGAGCTTCTATCTCTAACCCATCTGTGAGAAGAAGTAGAGATACCAGCCATAGCTATGAATCCAGATCCAATAGAGATATTGATGATGAAGACAATTTAGTGGACCTTGAAGCATTGTTGGCAAAACAACTACCTAAAGGCACTGGGAAATATAGAGGTAAGCTACCATTGAAATGTTTTTCTTGCAATAAGATTGGTCATATAGCAGCTAATTGCCCTAATAGTGAAAATGAATACAAGAGAGACAAATTCAAGAAATATAAGGGAAAAGGCAAGAGAGATTGTCTTATTGCTATTGATAGTGGTATTACTGATGAAGAATCTGATGATGATACTAGTGAAGATATTGTATTTGTAGCTATTAAGGAAGAGATATCAAATCAGAAAGCACTCGTGTACAAGATGGATAACTCTGATAATTAGATCATTGATAGTGGTTGTTCACATCACATGACCAGTGATCAGAGAAAATTTCTTTCCTTGAAGGAATTTGATGGTGGTGTTGTCAGATTTGGTAATGACTCACCCTGTATGGTTAAAGGTAAGGGATTTATTTCTCTTAATGGGAAGAGCAGTGTTGACGATGTCTATTGGGTTGAAGGCCTAAAGAACAATCTTCTAAGTGTGGCACAACTTAATGACAGAGGATACCCAGTGGATTTTAGAAATGGTATGTACAAAATATTTGACAACAAAGGTGAATTGATTGCAACCGGGAAACAAACTAGAGGTAATCTATTTCATCTTAATCCTAAAGTTAGCAGCTATTTGATTGCAAAGATAGATGATAGTTGGCTTTGGCATAGGAGTTTTTGTCATATAAACTTTGATAACATTGTTAAAGTGAGAAAGTCTAAGACAGTAAGAGGTCTACCTCAGATAGACAAACCGGTTAATTCTCTTTGTAAAGAATGTCAGCTAGGAAAGATAACTTTTACTTTCAAGAGAAAGTCCTTCTCGATGGAGCACTTATTAGATTTGATTCATACAGATCTATGTGGACCAATAAGAACTAGAAGCATTTTGGGTGATAGATATTTCATGATCTTCACTGATGAATGTTCAAGGATGATGTAGGTCACATTCATGAAGGATAAGAGTGAAGCTTTTGGTAAATTTAAGGAATTCAGAGCCTTAGCTGAGAAAGAGAGTGGCAAAAAGATAAAATGTCTGAGAACAGATCAAGGCGGTGAATTTAAATTATGAGGAATTCACTAAGTTTTGTGATGAGAATGGTATCAAGCGACATCTTTCTGCACCAAGGACACCATAGTAGAATGGTATAGTAGAGAGGAACAACCAGTTAGTGGTTGAAGTAGCTATAACTATGTTGATACAAGGAAATATAGCAAAAACATTTTAGAAAGAAGTTGTAAGTATAGAAGTCTACACAATGAACCAAGTTTTGGTGAAAAGAGGTAAGGACAAGACACCTTATGAGTACTGGTATGGAAGATCACCTGATGTTAGCTATTTTAATATCTTTGGTAGTAAATGTTTTATTAAAAGAGGTGATTGCATAAGCAAGTTTGAAGATAAGAGTGATGAAGGCATATTTCTTGGCTATTCCACCAAGAGTAAGGCCTAAAAATGATTCAACAACTAGACACAGAGAATTGTTGAGAGTGTTGATGTTCATGTAGATGAATATCCTGAAATTTCAAAAAGAACCAGTTCAGAGAGAAAGGATGAAGATCCTTGCATTTTGCTTTTCGAACCTGAAACTGTTAAATCTGAAACCGATTAAGCAAATCATGATGTACTTGTTCAACCAGAACAAATAAATTCAGAGGAAGAAGACAATGAAGAAGTTGAACCTGAAGAGAATGATCATGTTATTCCTAGATATGTGAAACTGAATCACAATCCTGAGCAAATTATTGGGGATAATGATGTTGGAGTACTAAGTAGAAGGATAATTAGAGAGAACTCTTGCATGATCTCCACCATTGAACCAAGAAGTGCTAAGTAGGCATTTGGTGATGATCATTGGGTGAAAGCAATGGAAGAGGAATTGGATCAGATTGAGAAGAACAACACTTGGACCCTGGTACCCCAACCGATAAACAAGAATGTCATAGGTACTGAATGGGTGTTCAGAAATAAGTTAAAAGAAGATGGTGTTATAGTTCACAACAAGGCAAGATTAGTTTGCAAGGGTGATGCGCAAGAAGAAGGAGAAGATTATGGTGAAACTTTTGCACCAGTAGCAATACTAGAAGGAGTTAGAACATTACTTGCATTTGCAGCCCATAAGAAGTTCAAGGTATACCAGATGGATGTTAAGTCTACATTTTTGAATGGGATATTGGAAGAAGAGGTTTATATAGAGTAGCCTGATGGTTATACATTGACAGATAAGGAATTCATGGTATGCAGATTGCATAAAGATTTATATGGATTAAAGAAGGCACACAGAGCATGGTATGAATGACTTCATATACATCTGATGAAGATAGGCTTTGTAAGAACCAGTGATGACAGCAAAATTTATCTCAAGTCTGAAGGAGATAAAATACTAGTCAGTGAACTATTTGTTGATGACATTATATTTGGAGGTTATGATGTCATGAGAAATAGTTTTGCAGATGAAATGAAGAATGAGTTTGAGATTTCATTAGTAGGGGAAATAAAAAATTACATAGGCTTGCAGATATGTGAAAGAAGTTTTGAAGACTTTTGGCATGAGTGACTATAAACCAGTTGGAACTCCAATGGTTACAGGTTGTAAATTGTCCAAGGAAGATGCATCTAAGTCTATAGATGAAAAGGAATATAGGTCAATGATTGGAAAATTACACTATGTTGTTCATAGTTGATCGAATATTGCCCATGCACTTGGTATAATTGCTAGATTTCAGAAAAATCCAAAGGAAGCCCATCTGATGGCAACCAAGAGAATTTTTAGATATTTGAAAGGTACAATTGACTATGGGTTATGGTATCCATATGGAGGAAACTTTGATTTGAAGCCATACACTGACGCTAATTGGGCATGAAATGTTGATGACTAGAAGAGTACTATTGGTGGAGCATTCTTTCTAGGAGGAAGGCTAGTTTCATGGAGTAGTAAAAAGCAAAGTTGTACTTCACAATCTACTACTGAAGCTAAGTATGTAGAAGCTTATATGAATTTCACACAAGCTATTTGGATGAGGCACATTTTGGAAGGTTTTAACATGAAGATCTCTGAGCCTATAAAGATTGTGTGATAATACAGGTGCAATAAATATTTCTAAGAATCCTGTTTTGCATGCAAGGACTAAGTACATTGAATTTAAGTATCACTTCTTGAGGGAAAACATTCAAAGTAAAGATGTTATCTTAGAGCATGTTTCTACCCAGGAGCATCTTGCATATTTCTTTATCAAACCTCTGCCTAAGACCACTTTTGAGTATCTTAGAAGTCAGTTGGGGGTTGTCCCTCTCATGAAGTCAGTTGAACATGATGTTGATTGCATCAGTCCCTGAATTACTTGTAAAATCTTATATGGATTGATGTTTTTGGAAGTGGATGTATTCCATAGGGGGGCATCAAGTTGCAGTATGTTGATGCACAGTGAGAATTTGGAATTACATGTTTTACTTTCAATTTGGCATTGTTGTCAAAGGGAGAGAAGAATTATGTGATTGAGGAGAAGAATTATGTGTCTGATTAGGTAAACCAGTGGCAAACTAAAGATAGACAGAGCATGGTGAATACTTGGTAATGTAAACCAAGATTCCTATTCACCAATCCACAACAGCAATCAAAGGTGTTAATACTTGTATTTCCATCAATGCCAAAGGGGGAGATTATTGGCATTTTGCATATAGATTGCATTAATGATATGTTGTCATTAATGTCAATTGAACCGGTGAATGATATTCATGATATTGTTAATGTTATTGTTGTTATTGCTATTATCTTGTAGCTGGTATGATAAACTTTGAGGAAGATGTTGTAAACCGATATATGGTAGTTTGTAAGTTGAACCGGTGTAAAAGGGTTAAACCTCTCTATGTTATGTAACTAGTAAACCCTACCAGTTGTTTTTGATAAACCCTAACCGATCAAGTTTGTTGGTTTAAGATCTAATGTTGAGCGGTAATTTTGGAGACACGTGTTATCATTGTATGAGGATAAGTTCAGATTGATTTGGCATGTTTGTTTGTTGTCTTGCAAAGGAGCAAAGTGGATTGCATCTAATGCATAGTGCATGATGAGTTACAAGTCTGATGAAGCAATGATCATGGAGCGGTTGGAATTTTCTTGAAGAATGTGAAGAGATTGTTATGATTTCTAATGGTCAAGATTGCACCAACTTGTTTGTAATCTCGATGATGAGAATTAGGTTTTTGTTGTGTTACCAACCTAGTTGATTTGTATTTAAGGTCGATGATATTGTTTTTTTAAGAGTTGGAAAGTTGACAAGATTGGAATAAACCAATTGAGTGTATGGTTGCCTAACCGATGGATGGATCTGCAGTTTGAGTAAAGGCAGATTGAAGCCTAAGAAGGATCTAATCAAGCACATGTAGTGCTATTCAGATAGATCAAGAAAACCTAACAATTACAACATAAATTGAAATCGCCTAACCGGGTAAGCTCTAACAAGATTGGTTACTTTCTAAATCCTCTCACAAGAAGGTCCATTAGTTTTGATTCTCAAATCCTCCTGTGAGGTTACTCCTAACAGGGTATTGTGCTTTTCATCAAGGCATATTTGTAAATCCCTTAACCGGGTGATTCCTAACAGAATCAATTCTTAACAGGACTTATTGTAAAAGCTTTACCAGGATTGGCTCCTAATAGGGCAAACTTTAGAAGGGTTCAGATAGCTATCCTTATGAATCTCATCTCACCATGGTTTTTACCTATTTGGGTTTTTCACGTATAAATATTTGTGTCAAAAGGTGAATGCTTTTGTGGTTATGATCTTACTTGTTGATTTGACTAACAACTTAACTATTCTGATAAGGCATGATAACTGGAAACATTGAGAGATGAATATGTTGACATATGCTTAAGCATTTTTTATGTTTACAAGATTGAATTTGTTTACTATTAAGTTGTCATAATAGTCAAACTGGTTAATGTTGGTAATCTTTGAGATATCATCTTGACATAGTTATTTGTTGATAAGTTTATTTTTGAGTTTGGGAGTTTGTATCAGTTTTTCAGTTTATTGATTCACCCCCCCCTCTCAATAATCTACCGGATACTTATTCTTTCATCATACCATCAATGTCAACACTAGCTATTTTGGATGCTTTACCGGCACCCTTTTGGTCTCGGTAGGTTGTTTGGTTTCTTGTTGGATTAGATCATGATGATTCGGTATGATTTGGTTATAGAATTGTCTTATTAATGATACTCATGTTCATATTCAGTAAGTTGATTATGGTCTAGTAATCAGATGCTATTTTGTTTGCTTGGAAGCTTGGCTTGTGGTTTCAGCAAGGGTTTCACCTATAGAGCTTTGATGAAGATCTTTGATGATATGCATATGTGGTGTTTGTGCAGCTTCTGGTGGAGATTCAAGATGTTGTTGGTGATCATGTTAAAGACTTGGTGGATGGAGATCATTGCTTTAGCATGTGGACCTAAATTGGGTCTCGGTTTATCTAAGTTATGGACTAGCTTAATGTAATGGTGGATTGGACTTCTCGATACATTTTTGAGATGTATTATGAATTGGATATTATTTGTTTGGTCTAAGGCCAACATATTTTGTAATTATGTAATTGTTTTATTGTTTGGTGGCCAATCTTATTGTTTGTGGTCGTGGGTTTGTATATATATGATGTAAGATCTCATTGTAGATCATAGGTGGTAAGGACATGGATAAGTAATAAGAGAATAATGTAATAATCATTCAGGAAAAGAATTTGGTCGATCATTGGTGATCGAGTTGGGTTTGTGTAAGAGGATTTAGTCCTTCAGTATTTGAGAACCAAAATTGTCATCAGCCATAGGAGATGCTATCATTGTAGTTCATTCATTCTTCTGGATTGTTGTCTAGATTTCTATGTAGTCAGCAAGACTCCTTTTGTGATGAGCAGTGTGCTCTAGGCTATTGGCCTTCCTGCAAGTGCAGGCCTCTCAATTGTAATTCACATACTTACTGCAGAGGTATTATCTGACTGTGGGTAGGCTTCTTGCCATGTTTTTTCCCTTTACCGGGTTTTCCACTTACAAATCTTGGTGTCTTGTGGATGGTATTTATTCTCTGATTATTGTTTATGCTTAATTGCTTTAACTATTATTCTGGTATTTGGTTTAAGAATTTTGATATTAATGTTTTGGGTACAGGTATTAAGGCTTTAATTGTTAAATGTTTTGGTAATCTGAGACAACTGATTCACCCCCCCCCCCTCTTAGTTGTCTTCTAGTTATTTGAACTGTCTAACAGATTCACCCCCCTCTCAATGCTTTATAAGTTTATCAATGCATTCTCTAGATTTGTTATGTATCTTTGTTTCAATATCATCGATGCTCTTTTTCCCTTCATCAATTTCTCTTTTTGAAGAGGCAATATGTTCTTTTTATTTCTTGGACCTCCAGATCTGACAAAGCAACTCTTAATTCTACATCAAGATCTACAACTACATCAATATCTCATTCATTTTGTTCCATAGCATCCAAATCTTCATATTAAAACATTGTGTTCAAATCCCAGAGATCCCTCAATTGTTAGTGTAGCTAGGAAATCGGAAATCATCAAAGAAAATCAATATTAGTCTAGCTCAATCACTAAAGCTCAATTGCAATGACAAATCCTAATTACATCCAATAAAGGCATGAAAACAAGACATGCAAGATTGAAAACTAAGCAAACCAAATGCAGATGTCTTCTTCATGTGGCTCCATTGTCCTTCTTTCTCCTTGAAATAGCTTTGTTGTGGATCTCACCTACTAGTGCATGAGCATGATATGAAAGCAAGTAGACAAGATTGTAGCGCAAGAATACTCAAAGCATGATTGATTCGACAAAGTGATTAGGGATCAGGGATTCAAAAAAGTGATTCATCCAATTTATAGACAAATTGGAGAAAAGACAAGATTAGCATGAAGAGATTCGAATGGAAATTGCAAATCAAGAATGTCAAACATGACAAATTATGACAAATTTGCACTTTCTATGCAAAATTGATTGATTGATAATTATGACAAATTGCTATGTCAAAATTGATTGATTGTCAATTATGACAAATTATGACAAATTTCTATGTCAAAATTGATTGATTGTCAATTATGACAAATTATGACAAATTGAAATGTCATTCTCATGAAATTAGGAGAAATGGGAGAAATTAGAAAATTAGATGAATTTAGAAATTAGGAAATTAGAAAATGAGGAAATTAGGAATTAAGTGAATTAATTAACAATTTTTCATTTATTAATTAATTCACAAAGAGGGAGGAATTAATTAGCCAATTAAATGAACATTTAATTGCGATGAGAAGACTTAGGATAAATAAACTATTTAACCTAGAGGGAGAAATGACAAACAAGGTTAAATGAATAAATCATGAAACCCTAGAAGATGAAATAGAAATGCAAGGACAACAATTAGGTCTTGACAAAAGATAATTGATATCAATTCGATCATGATTTTGAATTGATAAATGACCAATGCTGATAAGAGATTTGATTGATAAATGCGCCAATTGACGAGGACCAATGACTAATTGATCCAAATTGACACGATTGAGAAAGACGATGATCGATGACAAATCGATCGCAGAATGACAAAATTGACAAGAAGACAAGGATCGATGACAAAATAGATTGCGAAACGACAAGATTGAAAATGACCACGACCGATGACAAATCGATCACAAGACGACAAGATTGAAAATGACCACGACCGATGACAAATCGATCACAAGACGACAAGATTGAAAACAACGACGATCGATGACAAGTCGATCGCATGATGATAAGACTGAAAATGACAATGATCGATGACAAATCGATTGCATGATGACAAGATTGATAAGAGGACAAAACCCTAATTAGGATTGACGATGTCCAAATATGACAAATGAGCACGCACATTGATGCGATAGGATAAGATCGATCAAAATCATGATTGAAGTTTGTTATCGACAAGACCAAATTCAAAAGCGAGACAACTAAAGAATGCAGAAGAAGGACTCAATGCTCGCAAATGATAAAGACCAAGTGCGTGACATAGGAGAAATGTTAATGCGATGCAAAAACCCTAAAATAAGGCAATGCGCAAATGTTAAAGTACAATTCCGCAAGCGTTGACCATTTTTAGGTGTCTACAGTTAGACTGTTTCTTCAAGAACCTTGCTTTGATACAAATCGTTGAACACTTCTGGATGCTGAGAGGGGGGAGGGGTAAATCAGCATATATTAATACTTCACCAATTTAACCATTTAGTTACCATTCATTCCAATTACCATATTATAGAAGTAAAAAACTAAAAAACAAAACAGAAATCACATATGAACACAAAGATTTCACATGGAAAATCCAATGAGGGAAAAACTACAGTAAGAACTATCCCACTATATGAAAAATAGGTTATAAATTTTTAGGCACAAGGCCAAGGAAAATCACTGCTCTAAATTTTGACTTGCAAGACTAATGCACATAATCTTAGCGAAAGATACAATGGAATTGCAAACAATAAAGATCACTTCTTTAGGGAAAGATACAAAAGATCTGAATAAAATGAATCTATATAGTTGAACTGCAAAGAAACACATCCTTTGAAATATAGATTACAATTCATTGTTATGACACATTTGAAACCGATTTCATTATAGCTTAACTGCACTTCTAAACCTTTGCACACACAAGATACACCATACATAACTTTACATCTCACTTACTCAACACCTCACTTCCTTCAAATGGATTTCATCTTTATATACCTTTCACAACCAAAGAAATATCAATTAGGTCAACCTAATTAGATGTAGTATGTAGGATATAAATAGTAGGCCCAAAAATAATCTCCAAGGAAATTTGGAAGGAAGAATGAAACGTGTGAAGGATGACACCATGTTGGCACACCTCACTATCCATTCTAGTACATCTTCTCACACTACCACACAAACCAAAACTACACGAGCTAGCTCCAACGGATAGAAACGTTAAAGAAAACTAACCAAACTTACTTGAAACATGATGCAGACCACCAAGATTCTTGGTGATGTGAAGAGAACACGCTTATACTGAGAGAGGGGGGGTGAATCAATATAACAATAAACTTTAACAATTTAAACCTTATTGATTATCATAGCATCATTCACTATCCTTCTACAATCATGCACATAATAAAAACACAATAACACAATGCTTTTACGTGGAAACCCAAATGGGAGAAAACAACGGATAATTATTGCTTTTATATAACTGTTCTTTTACAATGTTTGTAGGCAACAACCTACTAGAGGCACCAATCCCTAAGTCTTTGTGAGCACTAACCCACTGGAAGGGCCAACTCCCACTTTTGAATTTGTAGGCACCAACCCACTAGAAGCACCATCTCCCAAATTTGATTTAGTGAGCACAGACCCACAAGGATGAAACACCAACTCCACCTAAATAAGGCACCAACCTCCAAATCATGGTTTCGCCTTCAAATGTTGCTTCTACAAAGGATGATGGACAATTCAATTTATTCTACTCATACTTCTCTTCACAAATTATGTCTTCTTCAATGGATGACAAAACTTTTGCAATGCCTTCATATGATATGATTACATAAATTCTATCTCTCACAAATTTAATCCATTCTCCTCTATATACTTTTCCTTTTTAGATCTGCATATACTATTCAAACATGGGTTGCATATATATTTAAGTATTAATTTGAAACACATTTCATATTTTTCTTTTCTTACTCTTCTAATTTTGCTCTATATTCACTCAACATTCTGCCATATACTTCATCAAAATGCTCATAACATTGTCATATAGTTGTTTACAAAACATGAAGGATACTCTTTCAAAACATTGTCACACATTTCTCAGTCTACATCCACATCTGATTTATGATCTGCAATAAGTCTTCATCTTTCTAAGTTGATCTCTTGAATAATCTTCTTTTTTGTTCTTTATTTACTCCATACACCCAACAATTTCCATTTTTCAAACCATATATATACCAAAAGGTCCTGCATTTTCATAGTGAATGGATGCATCCAAATCAGTTATGTTCCCTCAAAACTAATTATCTTTTTCAAGTAATCACACCTCATTTTAGGAATCATTATATTTATATTAATTGCACCCCCTTCGTTAGTCACTGCTTTTGAATAATTTTATGTTTCTTTGACTTATCAACACAGTTGCACCTTTTTATAAGTAATTTATTTAACATATAATTGACCATGATTAGTGTCTAACAAATCAACCATCTTTTTCATTTCCTTAGGAAGAAGTCAACAATATGAATTCTCATGACAATCAAAGTATGTCATTGCTCATAGTCATTGTATTTGTTCTTCATTCAATTTGAACACCAATGTATTTTAAACTTTCCTTGTTTAATAATTATTGTTTATATGTACCACCTTCGTAATATTCAATTTCTGTAAATTGTTTTCTCATTCAATAAACATCAGTGCCAATCTTTTGACGTTTAATTATTGCATATTCTAATGAATCATTGTCACATGTATGAAACAAATCCAATCCTTAACAAAGTTGTTGCATTTAACTTGTCTAATCATTTCTTTTTATCAAATAAATATAATGAAGTCAGCCAAAATATTACATGTTGTTTGTCTTCAACAAATCACTGATCTTAATATTATAAAATCTAATATTTTTAAATTGTTGTTCTTCATATCTTTGTTTGAGCACTAAATCTGAAATTAATCATTGTTGTAAATTTAACCATGCATCTGTTTAAATCTTTTAGTAATAGTCTTCTTCATCGATCAATGTGTTATGATCTTCTTCATCTAATCGTGTTTTGATCTTCTTCACCGAACTGTATACATCAATATCTTGTTCCCCATGTCAATGTCTTATTCTCCTTTATGATATCACAACTTTTAATATATTTATTGTTTTCTTGTATATGCCTGTGTGATTTGTTCCCATGACAATAATCCTTGATGTTGAGTCAATCATGACATCTAACTTTGCTTTCCTTATAAGGTTTTCAATCTATCATTCAACCTCTTCATAACTCATGTTTGTTATACTTCATTGTTGTCTTTGTATGTTCATTCTCACTGGCACTATAGGATGTAGTAGTCGCTTTATTTCTCTTATGTAATCCTCATAGTCAACTATTAATATTATAAGTCGCTCATATAATGTTATCTTCAATATTAATATCAACTTTAATACTAATTTCTACATCAATGTCTTCCAAAGTTCAGTAGAAGATCTTGTGTCTCTTTATATAATGACAATATCTCTGACTGAGACCTAAGTGCTAAAATTGTGTTTCCAAAGTGAACCTCCTCCACACTCAATATGATCTCCATATGTTTATGATGATATCTTTGTCAATATTCTCTCTATATATCACTCTATCATTTTGATATCAATAATAATAATAATAATAATAATTTCACTCTTGACATCAATGGCAAGCTTATCTATAGTATTGTCTTCTTTCTTTTTTGACATCAATGACAACACTTCCAATAGGATGAACAACATAGCATCACCTATGTTGGCATTATTGGCATTAAGTTGTAATTGATGTCAACCGGTTTGGAAAGGTCACTTGTAAGTAAGAAGTGGTGACCAGTATGATAGCAATGCACATGAGAGTGAGTAGACAAAAGGAAGGCTACCGGTACACATGACTTGTGTCATCTATCGGTAAGGCACAAACCAGGATGAAGGTTGTTTGTTTGTTATGAAGACACAACAACCGATGAACAGAACAAAGAGGATGTTTGATGGTCATACCGATAAGATGAACTAAACTAGTAGTCTACCTTGGTTGACAAAGAATGTCAAACTAACATAGAAATCCAAGCAAAGGTGGATGTCAACAAGCATGAAAAGCTGGATGCTAGGTGGAGGTATTGCATAGTTTGATGGAGTGTGCATCGATGTAACAAATCTGAAAGTGGGTCAGCTTTTATGAAGAACCCACAAGTCACAGAGGATGCTAGAGGATTGCGGCTCGAGGAAGAAAAGCTGGCAAAGGGACTAAATTGATCATGCAAGAAGATTTGATCCTCATACTTGTTTGGTGAAGGAAACAACAAAGTCATTGATGCTTGATGTGAAGAAGAAGAGTCAAGTGATTTTGAGTGCAAAAAAATATCATCTTCCTTAAAATTTATTCTAAGAAAGTTGCAGAGTGAGTGAGCAGGCAACTGGTGATGCATCCTTAAGGAAGGAGGCAACGTTCAACACCACCCAGAAGGGCAAAGAAGTAGTTGCTCATAAAGGATCCAGTGAAGACTCTGATGCAGAGGTAGCAAACTTTGTTATAAAGCTCAAAAGAGGATCCAGAAAGTATAAAGGAAAGCTACCACTAAAATGTTTTAACTGTGGTAAAGTTGGACACTTTTCTACAAAATGTCCTTATAATGAAACCGGTGGAGATGAGTCAAGAAGGTTTTAGTAGATCAGCTGGTAAAGATAAAGAAATAAATATCTACAAACAAGAAGAGGCTGCCAGAAGTGGAATAGCCTATACACTATTGAGGATGATGTCACAGATGAAGAAAGTGCATCTGAAGATGACTATCATGAGAATGACAGAAAATTTAATCTCTTTATGGCACTTGATGAACCAATTGGTGAAGATGAGGAAGAAGAAGATATTGAGTCTGAAGTGGATCTAGAAGGTGAGCTTATAAGTGCACTTGAGGAACTGAGTAAGACAAGAAGAGAACTCAAGAAATTCAAGCTTGTTGTAGTAGATGAACAAGGTCTCTTGAAGCAATCCCTGGATGAGTCCAATCAAGTTATATCTGACTTGAAACTGCAGTTAGAAGAAGCCAAGAGGATATGTGAGGTTACATCCTCTGATCTAATGAAGAAGGAAAAGGAGCATCAAGATCTGGAAGCATAAATAGTGAAGCTCAGAAAGGAGCTTGAAGAAAGTAACAAAGAAATAAAAGTAAGAAGCAAATATGAAGGCAACACCAAAGCCTTAGACAATATGCTTAGCAAACAGAAACAATCGAAAGATATTGGTGGCTTAGGCTTTGAAGAAGGTCAAAGTTCAAAAAGTAAAGACACATCTGTAAAGGAGATACAGTTCACCTCTTCAAATGAAGGTGAAGAAAACAAGACATTCACTGTAAGAAAGGATACCGGTAAAAAGACTTATGTAAATGCTGTTGAAAATCACCACACAAACTAGAGGCCACATGCATTGTACCGACATGCAGATCCAAGGAGAAATGCAAGAGTTGACCATGAAGGATTCACCAGAGTCAAAAACATGAAGGGAAGACCCCCGGTGAGGCAGTCCTTTACAGGACCAAGGCAACCTAACCGGTATGTTTCAAACTTTCATGGTTATTGTTACTGGTGTAACAAATTTGGGCACAAAATAGCTAACTGTAGATTGACCAATCAGCCTGAGTTATGAAAGTAAAAATCCCTTTAATGCACTATGGGATATGAATGTTGTCTATTATCAGTGCAATGGATTTGGTCATGGGAGTTTTGAATGTAGAAAGAATAAACCAGTGCCCTACAATTATTTTTAAAATTCATCTTTAAATGAAAATGTGAAATGCTATAACTGTCAAGAGTTTGGACATGTAGAAAAATTTTGTAAAAACAGGATGATCAAGAAGAAGAATATAAATCCTAATCCAGAACTAGCAGTTGAATCGGAGCTCAAAATAGCAGCTGACAAGAAGAAGGAAACCAAACTGGTATGGGTTGACAAAGAAAAAGAAAAGGCAGAATCAAGTCTGATAGTGCAAACTACCTTACATACTGTGTTGGAACCCTAAAATTTGAAAGTTTTTAGAGTTATAGATTCATGCCAAAAAGAGGATTTCTCAATGCAATTGTATGCACTACCTATGACCAGCTCCTGAAAACCTATGAACACATTAAGAAATCGATTTCTAGGTATGTATATGCATTCAAAACTTGAATTTTTAGGTATGCCCTTCAAACCAAAATTCATTTCATTTGAGTGTAATTATGTCAAGTTATTGATTTCTTTGCATTTAGTGTACATTCAAGCATTACCATGTCAAATTTTAGAGCCTTATGATATTATTTACTATATCATTTTTAAATAATTTAAATAAGTCCATTATGTATCATTTTGAATTTTCTTTAAATAATGGCATCTGGATATTAACGGTTCTCTTTCTTGTAAGATCATTACACTAAGCCAACCCTTTCCTTGAAATGATTAATGATTTATTCAACCTAACGTAGAATTTTGGAACCATATATGTTCATGTCATATGAGAGTCATTTTATTTTTTCCTCCATAAAATTATTAATTTTGATATATTAATTTAGATATTGTTATAACATATTCATTTATTTGTGTTATAAGATTTCAAATGATTTTTTTTATTAACACAAATTTTAATTGGCATTGATGTGTTATATGCAGGGTTACTATAAAAGTAAATAAAAGTTTATTTTCAAGAGGGTGAAATATGAATGTTTTTACAAAATATATATCAAGTTCTATGGAGAGCCTATTTTGTAAATCTTTTAAATAAAAGATTTAATATATTGCCAAAAGGAATAAAAGTTTTTTCCAAAAGGTAAATCATTTTTAATTTAGAAAACTTTATAAGTAAAAGTGGCATTTGCACAAAGTGGGGCCCGGTGGGTGAAAACCATCGGGCATCGGAGTAACTAAAAAAGTGTTACCAATCTACCCCGATGGACAAAGCATGAAGGTATTGAATTTTAGTTTTTATTTGCAAAGACGTAATGTATTTTAATTTTTGCTTCTGATTTATTTTTAAAAGGTAAAATTGATTTTAAGAGGTTATTAATTAACATTTTACATTTAAATTTAATTTTTATTGAAAGTAAATAATCTCATCTATATAATATATTTACATTTTGAGATTTTTTAAATAATGTATGAAGTGAGTTTTATAGATTTATTTTCTTTAATCTTTGATTATTGTAATTTAAGGAATGTCTCATTAGATATTTTGCCCTAATGGTTGTGTCATGTAAAGTTAATTTCCTTTTAGGGCAAATTAATTTTTACGAAAAATTTATAATGACATTATATTTCAAGATAACCATATCAAAGGATATTTGTTTCTTGGGCGAACATTAGGAGGGAGTATTTCTTACTCAAAAGATTAAACATGATTCTTGATACTTCCTTATTTCAACTCTCATTGGAATATTTACTCAAGGAGATTTCATTTACTTTTGGAGCCTTATTATATTATATTTTTAAGAAATATTTTTACTCTAATTATGTGTAAAGATTATATATCTCTTTAGGGTAAAGTATTTTTAATTTTTCCAAAGCGGGTCATTAAGTAATTTTTTTTAAGTTTTGGAAAGTTTTAATTCAAGTGTAATGTATTCCCAAAATGTTATTAGTACAATATTATTATTCTTAGGGAATACTATTCTTTTTTATTTTTTTATTTTGGTAAATCTTGTGACTATATGGCAGTTATTTTTTCCCTAAGTATATATGGTATATTTTCTTTTAGGTCAAATTTGATCTAGCAAAATGTTTCTAATGTTATTAAAGATATTATTTTAGCCCTAGAAGGATAAATGTTTGATTTATTGCAATATCTAAATAGTGTCATTTCATGTGCAGAGAAAACATATTATTTCTTCCATGGGATAGGGAGTATTTCTTTAATAAATTAATATAATACTAGAAGATGTAATGATTTTATTATTTATGAAAAATACATTAAATCATTATCTTGGAAATATTTCCTCAGTGGATGAAATATATTCAATAGTATTCATGAATAATATTGGATTAGTTAATTATTAGGGTTAATGTTTTTGTGCGGAATCAAAGTGTGAATTTTTGTAAAAGTATTTTCCAGAAAAGTTGTAAAAACTTTGACTAAGGAGAATTAATATTTATGTACCTGAAAAGATCTAATTTTTAATGCAAAACTTAACCAAAGGAAAATCATGATTTACATTCCATTTGAGGAACCTGATTGGTTCAATTTATGTGCAGGAAACTTTTATCAAAGCTTGGAAATTAGGAACTCAAGCGGAAATGAAATATTGAATCTGCATTATTAATGTCTTAGTGTTGTATTTTAGGGAATCATTTGTAAATGTTTTTCAAACCAAAGGGTGTGTTCTTTGGGAACACAACTTGTTGATGGGTGTTTTGACACACTCACCAACAATCAAGTAGTTTATGCAAACACTCACCACCTCTCCTGAAAAGTAACGAGTTTGGAAGAACTCACTACTCCAAGGTCTCTGTAGTGGGGTCTCAACGGTGATGGATAGCCCAATGGTTGATGTGGTTATACCTATAAAGGGGCCTACTGGTTAGAACTGAATCTCGCTGGTTATGGATAATTTCACTTCCTCTCTTTTTATTTTTTTATGGTTTAAGATTCTCTGGGAAATAAAATGTGAAGCGTAAAGGGAAACAAGAAAATAACAATAAAGACCAATATAATAACAACTTAATGAACTACTCAATTAGTTCCCTGCAAACCAAGCAATTATCAAATATTATCCAAATTAGCATTCAACAATGGATCTCCGGAAAACTTGCAAAATCATCAACAATATGGCCTATCACAGTAGTTCTCATACACCAATGATGTACGCAATATGATTCATAGAGTGATAGACAAAAAGATTAAACCACGTTACTAACTCAAAATACTAGACGTTGCCAAATTACACAGAACAATTTGGTAGAATATAAACGTAGATCAGGCAATCTACAAGTAGTTTTTCTTATTAACCTTCATGAATGTATAACAAAATTAACTCAAACTTCATAACAATCTGAAAAATATTCTAAAATCTCTAAGTATGCCACAAATCATCAATTTGGGACCCTTACAAATGAATCCAACTTCTCAAATTTATAGAAGTTCTTTACCCTACTATCTAGGAAATAACTCTATTCTAATTTAAGAACTGATCCTAGGAGTCATAGTTAACTTGCAAGTTTCTTCCTTGATACTCCACTTAACAACTACAAAATGGGGATTGCATGAGCACTACGAAGACCCTGCTAGGTGAGCCATGTTTTCATAATCATGCAAAATTTCTCTCAAAATTGGAACTCGAGTAGGAGCAGCAATTTAAAATACAAGAAAAAGATTTGCTATCTTTAGCAATTATGTGCTTATCTTTTATTTATTGGTAAAACATTTATAATTTTCAATTATACATGCAACTGCTTGGACTGGAGGATTAGCTACATGCTTAATTCTAAATTTATATTTCTTCAAAACCTCATCTGCATGTGCTCCCTCTTCCTCTAACTCCTTCACCGTGTCCGCCATCTCCTGACATTGAGTGATCAGATATGTGAATCTGTCCATAAGAGTGACATCAAACTGGTTCATGGATCCTAGGTGTTGTGCCTCATATGCATCCCACTGATTCAAAACTTGATGTTGGTCCATTATTCATGTATCAGCTATTCTGAGGCCAAAAGGTCCTAGCATATTTCTTATAAAATTCTCGTATATCAAAATTTCCCTGAGGAGAGGGTATTGAATGTCAGTCATATCCTTGATATATTGCTGATACATTTCAATCTTCAATTCCAAAATGTATACATAGGACTGTAAGTTTTTATAGCTATCGCCTCCTAAGAGGTCTTCTTTTATTACCATTTCTTCTCCTAGCCGCAGTATCCTTTTCAAAACTTGGAACTGTTTATTGAAAGTGTTTGCCTTCCGATCCCATTATGTGGAGAAAGTTGCCAAAGCTCCACCTACCTGTACTGCCTTACGGTATATTTCTACTATATTTTGCAAGAACAACCTAATCTTAGCCATATTTACTTGGGTCCAAGATTTGGCAGCAACAGCCACTCATCTCACCTCTACTAGTATCTTTACTTCTCCCTCTGGCAGTGATGAGGTTGAGGGTAGGTCATCAGCTCTACAACAGTTTAGAGGTTTACTCATTTCGATCAAGAGCTGTTAATATTGCACAAATTATGCCTTAAGCTCCATATTTGAGGTGTGCTCCTTTTCGACGTGCCCTCTGACAACACTTGTGGCTAGCTCCAAAGTATCTAGCTCTCCCCACTTGGTTTGCTTACCCAAATTTACTTGGGATACTTGATACTTGGGAGAAACCTATCCTTCAACTTCATGTGGAACTGCCACATCTACAATCACCTCACCGGAATCTATTTTTGACAAATGATGGATGGTTTTTTAGATTTTTAACCTTTGGCGGTTCCTTAGTGATTACATGTTGTAGAGTGACCTCTAGGAGTTCTACTTTTCTCTTTTTTTTCCCGAAGGAAGACTCCAACCATTGTGGTATATCTTCATCTTTATCATCCTGATGTGATACTATATCTACAATTATGACATGAACCTTAGCCTACTCCTCTGCTTCATCTCTTACTTCTGCTCTTGTTTGCCCAGGATCTTGGGGTGAGGAAAGTTGGCGGGCTAGGTTAGCTTGGAGAGTTTTTTGTTTGTACAACTCTCCTAGTTTGCCACTAACTTCCTCTTTCAATGCCATTTCTTCATCACCTCTCTTTGTTTCCCCTTGCCTGACTTCTATATCCTTAAGAAGGTCCTCTTGATCTTGAGGAGTTAGGATCAATCTTTCATTCAATATGTCTTCTGCCTCATCCCCTTCACCTTCTAGTGGCCATTGTTGCTCAAGATCCTCTTCTTCTTGATTGGAGTCAGACTCGATGTTTCTAAATTTCACCCCTTTAGTGGTAGATGTGAAGCCTTGCACTCCGAGCTGCCCTGCAGATATACTAACTAATGGTGGTGTAGGAGCAGTGGAGCCTGGAGAACTTGTGGCATCTGTTGAAGGTGGATGAGCGGGTATCTCCTCAATAGCTTCTACATTCTCTTCTTGTTCTTAGGTACCCTCTCCTTTAGTGTGGCCTATAGACATCCTTGGTGGGAGAACTTTGGCGAGTGGCACCGCGCCCAACCCATCGGTCACCCCAGGTCTGCAGCCTTTTTCAACAGTTCAGACTCCCTCATCTTCTCTTGGACCTTCTTTAGTAAATCCTCAGTACTTTCTTGAGGCTTGTCTTCTTCACCTGGGTCAGTGGATGTGTTTTTCCTCGAGGTTGATCTTGTCTTTTGAGCGTACTGCCTATGGCCCCTTGACTGAGGTACCCCTAAGGTGGATTCCTTTTGTTTGGTCTTTGAAATGTTGGGCCTTATCCTCTGGTTTAACAATTGTTTAGTCCTGTTGATGACCACCTGGGAGACCTTCTCCATATTTGTATCTTCGGTTGTAGACCATTTTACTAAGGAGAGGGGCCTCTTATCTATCCCTGATTCTCTATAAATCGGATCAAGTAACTCTCCATCATCCCTCAAGTCTTTAGGGAGGTTATTTTCATTCCTAAAATCTCTTACCTATGGCACAGATAATCTATTATAGTTCTTCTCCCTAACCTCAAAACTATCTTGCAAGTTGGCCCAAAAGTCTTCCAAGCTAGGCCTGTGCCCCTCATATACCTTAGGCATAGCTTGTTTGAGTTTCACGTAGGGATCATAAAATTCCCTAGTATGATCATATTGTTTCAAATTTAAATCCTGAAGCTCTTGTTCCACTAACTTTTCCACTTGTATCTTAGAACAGGTAAAGTATCCAATAGACATCGAGAAATCAATACCCGTTTTATGTTGTGATGACAACAGTGACTGGAGGCCTACAAGTTACCTTACATATTCCAATAGAATTACCCTATCATTACAGTAATGAGGCAGCAGCATTGGGTTCCCTGTGAATCCACTAACCCTGATGTAAGTGGAGTGTGGGTTTTGGATGAACCAACATGCCCACTCTCGGATGATATCCATAGCCTCCGAGCTAATCTGATATCCTGCATCCCCTATTAATTTGATGATTATTGGGAAAATGAAGGCATCATTAACTCTCTTGAAGTGCACCTTAGCATTGGCTAGAGTGAGTTGGGAATAATACTCCCATATCTTCTTCTATCCTTCTTTCTCTCCCAATTGACTTTCCACCTATAGGCCTGGGAATTTTCCAACTCTAGTAGCTTCCCAAATGACATATGATGTGAAGAAGAACTTTTGGGAATGTTGCACCTCTTTCATCTGCTTACAAATATTATCAGAGAGGATCTATGGCCAATCAAAGTATTGTTTCCCTATTAACATAGTGCTCATGAACTAGAACATCCAAGGATGGAAACGCTTGCATTCTGGCTTGCCAAAGGCCCTGCTGAGCATAATGATTAGGTCCTTTTGAGGTTCTTTGAAATCCGCCCTCAGGATCTCTATTGCCTTGAGCCATATCTTTCTTTCTTCTTCTAGACAGTTGGTATTCATGTTCCTCTTACTAGTTGATACTTTGTCGTTCCATGCCTTTAAGGCCTCTTCTTCAGTTAGCAGAAATACTTCTTCCCTAGTGGGGATACCAAAGACAAATCCAAGCATATCTGCAAACGAGTCTATAACCATTTTTCCTTATGCATCTATGCACTTTCTAGTCTCTGGATTGTAAAATGGAGCAATGGCCATTATTAATTTTGGTGCCTGTAATGACTGTGGGAATACAGTAGCTTCCACTAGGCCAAATCTCTTGATTCTTCGGTGGAGGGCCTCCAGACTAGGTTTATCCAATTGAGCCCTAATATCTTAGATTTCTATGTGGCCTATTTCAGTATCTGTAACCCATCTAATTTGATCCTCAAGCTTTGAAACATGGAATTGTCCTTGATAATGGTATTTCATGGGGCTGGGAGTCTATCAATTTCTTTGCCTCTTTTGCTAGAGGATGAGTCCATCTAACCACTCGAACCTGCACGCAAAACACAAATCTTTAGTCTCCAAAATTAGGCATAAACTTTAATTTGCTTTGGGACTTCGGGGTCCATGGGTCCCGGGCTAGGCACAAGGGGAGAAGACTCAGAACTCCGGGGCTCCAAGGTTCCGAGGTGTATACAAAAACCATCCGAAACTCCGGGGTTCCGGGCTCATGGAATGGGGTGTTCCAAAACTCTGGGGCTTCGAGGTGAAACCACTCAGAACTCCGGGGTTCCAGTATGGTGGAATGAAAAGGCACCCCGAGACTCCGGGGATCCGGGGTTTTGGGGTGACGGACATGAAACCGCCTAAAACCTCGAGGATCCGGGGTTCTGGGATGGTGAAATGAAAAGGCACCCCGAGACTCCGGGGATCTGGGGTTCTGGGGTGGTGGACATGAAAAGACCCGGAACTCCGGGGTTCTGGAGTAGGTCAAGCCAACCACTCAAAACTCTAGGGTTCTAGGATAATGGAAATGGAAGTCGCTCGGAACTCTGGGGCACCGAGGCTTCGGGCTTAAAAACTAGGGCATGCAACAAAAACATAGGGACACAAAAACGAAAGGAAAACAAACAAAAAAGAAAGGAAAGGAAATCTAACCTAGAAATCACAACAAGGGTGAGAAAAATCACCAACCTGGTG
The DNA here is from genome assembly GCF_030272615.1 of Cryptomeria japonica. Classification (NCBI taxonomy): domain Eukaryota; kingdom Viridiplantae; phylum Streptophyta; class Pinopsida; order Cupressales; family Cupressaceae; genus Cryptomeria; species Cryptomeria japonica. Next base: position 104,376,055 of record NC_081415.1, read on the forward strand.
AATCGAAATGCCCAAAAACGCCAAGGAAAGCACGGAGGTCTGAAAGTTCACGACTTGGAGCTAAGGAGGAGGAGCTCTAAATGCACAAAATGAATTTTAAAAGTCCATCATCTATATTTATAGCTCCCCAAACCTGTCTATACGAAGGCGTTAAACACAACCTCAGGACTCTAGGGTCTTGAGCTTCCGAGCTCAACAAAATAAAAAGAACACCCAACCCCAGAACTCCGAGGATCTAGGGTTCCGAAGTAGGCAAGCAAAGATGACCTCGGGACTTCAGGACTCCGGAGTACTGAGGTCAAAAACAAAAGGGACCTTAGGACTCCAGGGATCTGTGGTTCCAAGTTCAAAAACAAAAGAACCACCTCGGGACTCCGGGACTCCGGAGTTACGAGGCAGAAAAGAAAAGAGGAGGGGGACCTTGGGACTCCAGGAATCCGAGGTTTCGAGGTCAAAACCAAGCAAAGGAAAAAAAAAGAGGACCTCAAGATTTTGGGACTCCGGAGTTTTGAGGTCGAAATAGAGAAAAGAAAAGGACAAGGGGACCTTGGGACTCTGGGACTCTGGGGTTTCAAGGTTGAAAAAGAAAGGAAAAGAAGGAAAGAAAAAGGGGGGGACCCAAATTTCGATGCAAGGAGACTAATGGGGAAAATATATGCAAGGCATAACACAACTGTCTATAACTCCCTCCTGTGTATGAAAGGGTGTGTCCTTTCATATGTGCCTTTTGATTCATATATTTAAAGGGAGTCAGTTTAATAGAGGGGAGGGAGATTTTCATAGAACATCATGGTGTTGTAAGGACTAAAAATCATTTGTACTATGAAAGTCTGTAGGAAGAAGAAGTACCATTTTGTGCAAGAAATTTGTAATGAAGTATCTACAAGTGCAACTTATGTATGCAATCATTTCCTGAAGGTTAATATACAAGGTTCTCTATTTATTTTCCAAATATTATGCACACTTTTGTGTTGATGATTATCTTTGTCCTCTTGATAAATATGTGTATAGATTTTCTATGATGTGAATCACATGTTGTTGCATTAAGTGAAAGATTGAGTTCTTATTATTTGTGTAACACATTGTAAAGCGGAAAAATCGAACCCTAGTCGTTCTCCCCTCCCCAACTTTGAGGAGAGAGAAGGGAGAGTCACTAGGGTTGATGGTTTTCACTTAGGAGGGACTTTACATTCAAAAGAGGGGTTGAAACCCACAAGATCCAATCCCACGCAATGCAAGATTGGATTCTAAATGAGTTTCAAGGGTTAAGACATCAAGGATACCCTCTTTTGTAAAGAATGTAGATAGAATGATTGAACTAGGAATGCATGTAAAGTAGGAAAGATTCGCTTAAAAACAAAGATAGGGATATGGGATGAAGCTGCGGACCTGGAATTAGCAGTAAAATGTCGAGACGGTGCTGTTCTGCAAATTTGAGCGAAAGTTGATGGGACAATGGTGCCCGGCATGCACACGGTCCTCCGAAAAATCCGCGAAACGAAGGTGGATCTATTCATCTCTGCACAAGGGTTCCAGATCTTCAATTACAGCTGCGTACCTGCAACCTACACACAAAAAAGAGAGGACGATTGGGGGGTTAGGGATGAGGGGTTTGCCTTTAGGTCAAACCCCGATTTTGGAATTAACCAAGAAATGAGAATGCTGTAAATGTAAATGTTTGTAATGTAAACAAGTACTGATACCTTGTTGTAAGAATGTTTGTATTCTTACATGCGAAGGTGTAATGTATGTAGTATGTTGTATGTTGTATGTGATCTCTTCTTCAATGGTTGAATCCTTGTCTTTAATGCAACACTTAGCCTTGAATGGAGACTTAGAATGCTCAATTGCTTGAAGGAATGCTTGAATGCTTGAATGCTTGAATGTTTTAATATCGTTTCCGCCTTTTGCACACATATGTCCTCCTCCCTTTTTGAGAGAGGAAATGTAGTTTATATACTTGTCAATTAGGGCTGATAGACTGATTTTCCCGACCTTAGGCCGACCAGGAAACAATATTTTCCAATTTGCAAACTTAAAGACCCGAAGCCCCATAAAAGACCGGGCCCAAAATAGGGCCAGGGACCAGGGCGCTGGGCGCCATGGTCCTGGGGGACCAGGGCATTGGGTGCCCTAGTCCTGAAGGACCAAGGCACTGGGCGCCATGGTCCCACCTCCAGGGACAGCAGGGTGCAAGGAGGATCAGGCCAGGGTGCTGAGAAATGCAGTTTTTGGTGTCGTAAACAGGTTTCGGGGTCTCCATTTAGGTTCAACGTTGCACTGCCATCGTGAAGACCCAAATGCAGTCAAAATTGCAAGTGTCGCAATTTTTGGACGCTACACACATATTGAACCTTCATAGCTAATGAGAAATTGTCTCTTGAGTTGATAAGATATTCTATCCACAAAGTGTCATATATATCCCTGGATAGAGGCACTGGTCTGTTATTGATTTTTCAAGGTTTTGATCTATATGCATTCAAGTTCCTTGATAGAAAAACATTCTTCCCAAATCCTATATGAACTGATCTATGCATATGTCTTATAGGTCCTGAAAGAAATATCATTTTAATATACATTCACAATCATTTCTTTTCGAGGGCATTTATTTAAAGCACATAATAAAGCATAATTGCAGACAACAATTTGCCAGTTTGTAATTTGCTAAAAGGCTTAAATCCACTTTAAATAATCTCTTTTGTGCTTGGGAGTGTGAGGTACACCTACCTAGGTTTAGTGGAGCCTAAAGTGCAGAGGGAATTAGTCTTTGACTATCCTTGTTCGTTGGTCAAGGTTGATTGGACTGCTTAAGGATTTGGCAAGTGTTTGGGTTTTCCAATATGTGGTTTTGGGCACCAACAGATTGGCGGCTTTGCTGGGGAGTTGTCATACATAGTTTGACATTCACCTAGAAGCTCTAGTGTTTTTTCATCAAAGATTTGATAATTTTTGTTTTCCCCATCCGAGTCACACAACAGATTGGCGACTTTGCTGGGGAGTTGTTCAGAAGAAGTTTTCAGAATCTTTGGTAGTTTGTTTCAGACACTACTGGAGGGAGGATCCCAGAAGATTATTTAAGTTGGTAATATTTTCCTCTTAGGAGGTGGCGAATCTATATTAACAATTTTTTCAGTTGGTGACTCTACTAAGGGAGGAAACCCAGAGGGAAATGAGAATTCTTCCCTTTGATAGTAATAGGAAATCTATTACAAAATGTCTCAAAATTGGTTGAGTAAACTATTATTTCCAGTGGACAATAGGCCATTGGACCTTAGAAAATTTTCATGTGAGATTGATGATATATTTTTACATTTTGCGCAAGTTATACCAAAATTTATGGTGAACATAATGAATCAGCAGAGTGGCATTTAAAAATATTCTATTTGTTTATAGAAAACCATGGCATTGATGATGAAGGACAGGTAATGATGCTATTCACCATAACATTGAAAGATAGGGCAAGAGAGGAGTACAAATCATTACCCACATAGTGCCTTTCATCATGGAGGGATTTTGACCAATGGTTTTTTCATATCTTTCATGATGCAGGTGAGGAAGAGGATGACATCTGCTATGAGCCTGATGGAAACCAAATTTACACTATGGAGGAAGAATCTTGCATTTCTCCTCTGGATACATTTCTTGACATAGAGAAATAGGAAGATGAATCTACAACACAATTATGTGTGAGGATGTTCAATATATACACAAAAATACCTTCAAACATCAAGCCCTCATTGTCAGAAAAAATGGAGGAGTTGGGGATTTGTCATGATCCCCAGGTTAGGTTTCTACTTAAAATTATATATGAAAGCATGTTAGAGGAAGAATATAGTGATGATCCATTTTCAAATAGCGAAGAAACTATGGGTTTAAATATTGAAGAATCCATACGCATAGAAGCAAATATAAATAATAAAGAGGAAACATTTCTTAGTACAGAAGAAATTTCTTATCTATTAGAAAAGGAATATGAAAGGTATGTTCAAAAAAATGGTCCAATTTTTTTTCAAATAAAGAAAACTTATTTATTAGGGCACATTTAGGGTGTGTTTGATGGAGTAAGTGATGATTCCCAGGAAAATATGTCAAAGGAATTCGTACATGGTGATGAGTATAATAGGGGATGTGTTCCTAGAAATAGTTTTTCAAATCTTCAATACAACAAATCTCCAGAGGAAATTGAAGAAAGGTTTCCAAGATATGAATTCTTTTCTAATCAATTTTGTGAAAGAGATATACATACATTTTATGCACAGGAGGACGTCTTTGTAGAGGACATTTGTGAAGACATTATTCCAAAAGATAAAGCATGTGATCAACCACAAAAGAGTTTTCTATCACAACCCTCCTTTATCACTTTTTGATTTGATACAATTCTATTATATAATTTTTGGTTAAACTATTTAAAATGATTGAATAAATGTTATAAAAGAATAAAAATAATAATAAACACACACACACACTTGGAGAGTATAATTCAAAGGCATTATTTTTATTTTTATTTATTTATTTCTCCCACTCCCAATTATGGCACATGTTGTAGGAAGAATAAGAAGCTTCTAGAGGAATCTCCACCACCTTGCATGTAACTCCCCCACTAAGTTTAATCAATTTGCATGAGTCCAATATTGGAAAAGAATCTCTTTTTTTAATTAAATTCTCTAGATAGTGGAATTGAGGGATTTTTCTTATAAAATTGTATACAAGTTTCAAAGAAGGGAGTTGATTATGTTTTGAAGGAAATTTCCCAAGTTTTAGTAGTAGGATTTTTTTTGGTAGTCTCATTTTCGTTGCAGGATTTTTTTAAGTTGTTGTTTGAAGGATTTCTCTCAAGTTGCAAGGAAGGATCAAAAGGATAGCTAGAGGATTCAACATCAAGCTTCAGTAAACTAGGTTCTCTCCTTTTGTCATATGAGAATTTGTATTATCAAAAAATATATAGTTTCTGGATTCTTTCGTTGAATATAGTTTTCTGGAAGAAATCATTTCATAATTGCTAGATAGGAAGAAAATCTATTTTGTTTCCTTAAAGAAATGCAGTGATATAATTCTTTCTCTTTTTAAATACAAATGCAGATTTCTCTTGCATATTTTATTTGATCTATTTAAAAGGTAGAAAATCAGATTTTTTGCTTTTCTATTTTCTCTTGAAAACTAGAGATGATATTGAATATAAAAATAAATAAATCTCTCTCTCTATGAATGAATAAATAAATCTCTCTCTTTGTGAATGAATAAATAAATCTCTCTGTGAATGAATAAATAAATCTCTCTCTCTGTGAATGAATAAATAAATCTCTTTGTGTGAAGAAATAAATCTCTTTGTGAGTGAAGAAATAAATCTCTCTGTGAGTGAAGAAATAAATCCCCCTCTCTGAACATTAGTTGAGAAATAGAATATAAATCCCTCTGTGTGAGCTTTGTATTTCTCAGTATAAACATCTTCCTATTTCTTTGATAATCTGTGCATCGTTGGAGCAAATTATTTCTCTGTTATATTTTCATCCCTGGGATTAAGTTGTTATTCTCACTCTTACATTAATGTTTTCTTTTTATATATACACATACCTGTTATATACTCTTCTTTTATGTAACTTAATAATCTAGAAATGTAATCCTCATGTGTGTATATATATATATATATATATAATTTATTTCAAACATTAAAATTTATTAAATGTTGCAAGGCGAATATAAATTAGCAACCGCACGGTATTCAAAAATTATTTTGAATGAATAACGGATGGCATGCAGGGGTGACGATTATTATAACCACCAGGGGCAGTGATACCCTCCACTACCCCTGCGGTCATTGTCACGGCAATGGCCGCAGGGGGAGTGGAGGGGCCTGTGGTGTCCACTCAGCCCTGCGGGCTTGCGCATGCAAGACCGCAAGGGTGATGGGACCCGTGGCCCCCACCCCCCCTATTTACTATTAAAACAAACAATTCGCTTATTTTATTTTTATAGTTAGTTTTTTTTTAATTTATTCATTTTAAATTGCAATTTGGAATTTTAGTAATTACTTTGGGTTAAATTTTAATTAATTGCTAATAATTGCTTTAGTTAAAATTTAAGTTAATAAAATTAGGATTATTGTGTAAAAGATTTGAAATTTAATTTTTTTGTCTCAATCCCTTTGAGGATTTATTGGATTACTTGATTGATGATTTTAGGCTCACTTAAAAACAAATAAGTCTTATTATTATGATTCGATCCAAAATTTCCAAAAGTATAAACTAATTGCTCATTTGGAACTAGTAACTCTATAATTAAATATTCTCACGATAGAAGTAAACATTGCTTAATTTTGTATATAAATGACACTATTTTTGCATCATGTGTATTACTTATATATTAAATTGCATTCATTGATGAGCAAGTTACATTTCCATTATCTTCATGCAAGTTACATGTTTTTTTTCATAATTGTCATTATCATACCATTATATATTAATTAGTTTAGTTGTAGAAGAATGGTAATTCTTTTTTATCAAATGGTACTTGGTTGCCATCGAAGTAGTTAAACTTCGCAATGTCTAATTATGTACATTCATTTCATGATTAATTTCAAGCATGAGGATTTCATAGCTTCTTAGTTAGAAAACTAAATAAAGGAAGTTGGAAAACCAAAACCTAGTAGCGTTCGGTATCTACAGTGCCTCTGGGTCATGCTTACGGGTGATGTCGTCGTGTTGAACTACTGCACTTAACGCCTAATAAATTTGCATCAATGACGTCTGTGGCATCGTCCCTATAAATCATCAGGGAGTAATAAGGGACACTGGAAGTTAAAATCCAAGTGGCAGGTAATCCCTCTTGGATCGATAATCTAACAAGATAATCCTTAAATGATTTTACGTCCGTTGAGTTAAACCATAGTAAACCCCCTTTAGGGTTGATTAAGTAAAATGATTTTATGAAATTGATTTAATCTTGAAGAGATATTGATGATTGACAATTTGGTCAAGGGTGACGCTTATGATAGGTGTTAGGATGTAGTTGTTTTAGGCCACAAACAATAGGCCATCTTGAGCCTTTGTTTAAGCACTACCACCATGGGTAGCAACCGCAGAGAAACTGTCTAGGATATTGACCCTAGAAAGGGTTGCGTACCCACTAATCAATTTACATCAAACCATAGAATAGAAAATAGAACTACATACTTTACGCCTTGATCCCGTGTCGAAACGGGTATGTAGGCAGTCTTGGGATTGAGTTGTCCCTAGTACTCAGGCATTCGTGGGTGGGGTCTAGGCTTGGTAAGAAGGAGGATTGAGTAAGAATCCTAATTTCAAAGATAATTAAAATGGAAAAAGTGATTCAATGCATACTCAGAAGGAATCCCATATGGATTCGCTTGACTTCCCAAGGCTTTAAGCCAAATTCTGAGGCAGAATTCAAGCTTGTATTATGTTATTTAATTACTCCTAAGGATGGTGACCTCGGTGCACTTCTGTTAGAAGAGTGTAGTACTTAGTGAGTGGCTCAGGACCCGAGTGGTCCCGATGAGTCTAAGTCTCTGGCCAGAGCACCTCCTATCCTGATTGGATAGATGCCTACCCCGTAAGGGTAGATGCCTATCCCGTATTGGATAGATGAAATCTTATGTCCCGTATGGATAGATGCCTAACCCATATGGTTAGATGCTCATCCCAGATGGATGAATGCCTAATCCAAATGGATGGATGCCCAGAGTATGCGATTGAATCAAACACAAATGATTAAATTAAACAAAAAAAAAAAGAAGAATGGTCAGTTTTGTTGAGTTAATTTCTGGTGGGTTATTACATTTTCATGAAGGTATGCATAAATTTTATACTCATCCATTGTGTGGAGAAGTAGAAGAAAATATGCATGAAAATAATTTTGCAAATGTAGTATACACAAAGACTATAAAAGAGAATATGACAATATTGTGCCATAAGCAGGATGAAATATTTTTGCAAAATAGTCATGAGGATAATATATGCCCAAATCTATTATATGCTAAAAGTGAAGTATTTCCTCAAGGTTTGGATAATACTCTGAGAGAAGGGAATTATAAATAAAATCTACCACAAAGGTTCTCTCTCAAAAATAATGTCTAAATTTTTTCAATTTTTCACTATGATAAAATGATATGTGAAAAGGGTTCCTATGTGTGCCCTATTTTCCTAGTTAAAGGAAATGAAATATTTTGCCAAAATAAAGAGGGTAAAAATGAAAAATATAGATTACAATTGGTAAAAATGCAAAAATATAGATTACAATTGGAGAGGAGTAAAGCATTTGGAATGCTGCAGCAAGGGTTGTGTGGAGCCTAATGTGGATATTTCATTGGGAGATCCAAATATTTTTCAAGGAAGAGGAAGTGGAGAGACTTTTATTTTCCCTCCAAATAATATTGCACAATTGGAAAATACATTTCAAGGTAAAAAGGATATTTAAATTTATGATTTTAAAATCCTCTGTGAAAATTACACCCATGTAAAAATTATGTATAGTGAGGTTCATTTATTATCTTCAAGAAAGGAAGCATATGATGAAACATTAGGGGTTTTCATTTGAATGCAAAGAGCAATGGAAAGATGAGTATAAGGTTAAAAATAATAAAACACAATTTGCACCAAGATGTGAGTGTAATTACTTATTTGTAAACCAAGTAATATTAATGAAATGCATTTGTGAGAAATGTGATAAAATAGAGAAGAGGATTATAAATGTTGAGGGAAGTGAGAGTAATATATTCAGAAAGTTCACATGGTTACAGAACCAGAGTCAAGTGTATGACAGAGGGAAGAAATGATGTAAATTTCTGGGGGCCTGGGGCCACCAAATTTTATTCAAATAAAAACCCCTTCTGAACCAAAATTCATTTCATTTGAGTGTAATTATGTCAATTTATGATTTCTTTGCATTTAGTGTACATTCAAGCATTACCATGTCAAATTTTAGGGCCTTATGATATTATTTACGATATCATTTTTAAGTAAATTTAAATAAGTCCATTATGTATCATTTTGAATTTTCTTTAAATAATGACATTTGGATATTAATGGTTCTCTTTCTTGCAGGATCATTACACTAAGCCAACCATTTCCTTGAAATGATTATGATTTATTCAACCTAATGCGGAATTTTGGAACCATGTGTGTTCATGTCATATGAGAGTCATTTTTTTTTTTCCTACATAAAATTATTAATTTTGATATATTAATTTAGATATTGTTATAACATATTCATTTATTTGTGTTATAAGATTTCAAATGACTTTTTTTTATTAACACAAATTTTAATTGGCATTGATGTGTTATATGCAGGATTACTATAAAAGTAAATAAAAGTTTATTTTCAAGAGGGTGAAATATGAATGCTTTTACAAAATATATATCAAGTTCTATGGAGAGCCTATTTTGTAAATCTTTTAAATAAAAGATTTAATATATTGCCAAAAGGAATAAAAGTTTTTTCCAAAAGGTAAATCATTTTTATTTTAGAAAACTTTATAAGTAAAAGTGGCATTTGCACAAAGTGGGCATCAGGCATCGGAGTAACTAAAAAAGTGTTACCCCGATACAGCAAGCTACCCCGATGGGCAAAGCGTGAAGGTATTGAATTTTAGTTTTTATTTTCAAAGAGGTAATGTATTTTGAATTTTACTTTTTATTTGCAAAGAGGTAATGTATTTTAATTTTTGCTTCTGATTTATTTTTAAAAGGTAAAATTGATTTTAAGAGGTTATTAATTAACATTTTACCTTTAAATTTAATTTTTATTGAAAGTAAATAATGTCATGTGTTTTCTATATAATATATTTACATTTTGATATTTTTAAAATAATGTATGAAGTGAGTTTTATAGATTTATTTTCTTTAATCTTTGATTATTGTAATTTAAGGAATCTCTCATTAGATATTTTGCCCTAATAGTTGTGTCATGTAAAGTTAATTTCCTTTTAGGACAAATTAATTTTTAGGAAATATTTCTAATGACATTATATTTCAAGATAACCATATCAAAGAAAAGTATTGAGGGAGTATTTCTTACTCAAAAGATTAAACATGATTCTTGATACTTCTTTATTTCAAGATAATAATCTCTTATTATTCTTAAAAGTATTATTGTAGGGAAATGTTATTGTTTCAAAAACTAATGATTATTAGTTTTCCAAAAGTTAAATTTCCTTATTTTTACTTTGAAAATTATTCAAGTGAAAGTAAATCACTCTCATTGGAATATTTACTCAAGGAGATTTAATTTACTTTTGGAGCCTTATTATATCATATTTTTAAGAAATACTTTTACTCTAATTATGTGTAAAGATTATATATCTCTTTAGGGTAAAGTATTTTTAATTTTTCCAAAGCGGGTCATTCAGTAATTTTTTTTAAGTTTTAATTCAAGTGTAATGTATTCCCAAAATGTTATTAGTACAATATTATTATTCTTAGGGAATATTATTCTTTTTGAATTTTTTATTTCTGTAAATCTTGTGACTATATGGCATAGTATTTTGAGTGATTTTTTCCCTAAGTATATATGGTATATTTCATTTTAGGTCAATTTTGATCTCGCAAAATGTTTCTAATGTTATTAAAGATATTATTTTAGCCCTAGAAGGATAAATGTTTGATTTATTCCAGTAGCTAAATAGTGTCATTTCATGTGCAGAGAAAACATATTATTTCTTCCATGGGACAGGAAGTATTTCTTTAATAAATTAATATATTACTAGAAGATGTAATGATTTTATTATTTGTGAAAAATACATTAAATCATTTTCTTGGAAATACTTCCTCAATGGATGAAATATATTCAATAGTATTCATGAATAATATTGGATTAGTCAATTGGATGATATTTTCACCCTAAGTGAATAAAGTGGAACATGTGTATTAGGGTTAATGTTTTTGTGCGGAATCAAAGTGTGAACTTTTGTAAAAGTATTTTCCAGAAAAGTTGTAAAAACTTTGACTAAGGAGAATTATTATTTATGTATCTGAAAAGATCTCATTTTTAATGCAAAACTTAACCAAAGGAAAATCATGATTTACTTTCCATTTAAGGAACCTGATTGGTTTAATTTATGTGTAGGAAAATTTTATCAAAGCTTGGAAATTAGGAACTCAAGCAGAAATGAAATATTAAATCTGTATTATTAATGTCTTAGTGTTGTATTTTAGGGATTCATTTGTAAATGTTTTTCAAACCAAAGGGCGTGTCCTTTGGGAATGCAACTGTTTATAACTCCCTCCTATGTATGAAAGGGTGTGTCCTTTCATATGTGCCTTTTGATTCATATATTTAAAGGGAGTCAGTTTTACAGAGGGGAGGGAGATTTTTCATAGAACATCATGTTGTTGTAAGGACTGAAAGTCATTTGTACTAGGGAAGTCTATAGGAAGAAGAAGTACCATTTTGTGCAAGCAATTTGTAATGGAGTATCTGCAAGTGCAGCTTATGTATGCAATCATTTCCTAAAGGTTAATATACAATGTTCATTGTTTCTTTTCCAAATATTGTGCACACTTTTGTGTTGATGGTTATATTTGTCCTCTTGATAAATCTATGTATAGATTTTCTATTATGTGAATCACATGTTGTTGCATTAAGTGAAAGATTGAGTTCTTATTGTTTGTGTAACACATACTGACCTTCATAGCTGATGAGAAATTGTCTCTTGAGTCAATAAGATATTATGTCCACAAAGTGTCATATATCCCTGGATAGAGGCACTGGTTTGTTATTGATTTTTCAAGGTTTTGATCCGTATGCATTCAAGTTCCTTGACAGAAAAACATTCTTCCCAAATCCTATATGAACTGATCTATGCATATGTCTTTTAGGTCCTGAAAGAAATCTCATTTTCAATATACATTCACAATCATTTCTTTTCGAGGGCATTTATTTCAAGCACATAATAAAGCATAATTGTAGACAACAATTTGTGAGTTTGTAATTTGCTAAAAGGCTTAAATCCACTTTAAATAATCTCTTTTTTGCTTGAGAGTGTGAGGTACACCCACCTAGGTTTAGTGGAGCCCAAAGTGTAGAGGGATTTAGTCTTTGCCTATCCCTGTTCATTGGCCAAGGCTGATTGGATTGCTTGAGGATTTGGCAAGTCTTTTGGTTTTCCAATCTGTGGTTTTGGGCACCAACATACTGAAAGGAAAAATCTATGGGTTGTAGATAGTGGTTGTTCCAACCACATGAATGGTGATAAAAATAAATTTATCAAGCTTGAAGACTGGAATGGTGGTTCAGTAAGACTCGGAGATAACTCATCCATCAAAATAAAGGGAAAATGTACTCTAAATATTGATGGAAAATTGAAGGCACATGATGTATATTATATGGAAATCCTAAAGCATAATCTGTTGAGTGTGATTCAGATGTGTGACAAAGGTTATAAATTCACCTTTGACTCAATCGGTTGTCAGATAAAGAAAGACAATACCGGCCAGGTTGTGGTAGAAGGAAAGAGAACATATGGCAATGTTTACAATTTGAAGGAATTCTATGAGTCCCAATGCATGTTAGGATAGGTTGATGAAAGTTGGCTATGGCACCAAAGATTTGGCCACATAAACTTTGATAACTTAGTTGCAGTAAGCAGAAAGGGGTGTGTGAGGAATATTCCACCCATCATCAAACCGGTAAGCACATTTTGTGATGAATATGTAAAAGGGAAGAAGACTAAGGTGAGCTTCAAGACAAAAGAGCACAACACCTCAAGACCACTTGAAATTTTACATACAAAGTTGTGTGGTCCAACTAGGACAAGAGCTCTTGCCGATGAAATATATTTTATGCTCTTTATTGACGATTATTCAAGAATAAAATGGGTCACTTTCCTGCAAGATAAGTCACAAGCATTTGATAGATTCAAGATCTTTAGGAATATGGTGGAGAAGGAAAGTGGGTGCAAGACCAGGGTGGAGAGTTCACATCAAATGAGTTTGAAGATTATTGTGAAAGACATAGAATTAGAAGGCAATACTCAGCCCCCAGGACACCACAACAAAATGGTGTGTTAGAAAGGAAGAATAGAACAATCAAGGAGATGGCCAAAACCATGTTAAATGAGGCCAATCTGCTAGACAAATAGTGGAAGGAAGTTGTTCACACTACCGCATATACCTTGAATTGGGTTCAATTAAGAACAAACAATAGAATGACACCTTATGAGTTGTGGTATGACCGGAAGCCATGATTCAAATACTAAGGTACCTAAAAATTCTGCTTACAACCTCCAAGGAACACTTAGTTATGGATTGTGGTACCCTAAACAAGGGGAATTCATCTTGGAAACATACATTGATGCTGATTGGGCATGTTGCATTGATGACCAAAAGAGCACAAGTGGTGGTGCATTCTTCCTAGGTGACTGGTTGGTCTCATGGCATAGAAAGAAGCAGGATTTCATTTCCTTATCAACTACTAAAGAAGAATACATTGTTGCTGCTACATGCTACTCTCAGGTGCTTTGGATGAAGAAAACCCTCAAAGACATACAGGTGGACATCACTGATCCTATGCTCATCGGATGTGATAATTCGAGTGCTATCAATATAGCAAAGAATACAGTGATGCATTCCAAGACAAAGTACATTGCTATCAAGTATCATTTACTCAGAGATAAGGTTAAAGGATGGGAAGTTAGGATGGATTATGTCCCTACCAGAGAACAAGTAGCAGACATTTTCACCAAACCATTACCACTAAGCACTTTTGAGTACTTGAGACACAAGTTGGGAGTTGTGTCAACTGCCTTATGCACTTAAGAAAGGAAGGATTTATATGGTTCAGGAGAGTTCATAGCAGCATCCATAACTCTTGAACCACATTTCAGTATTGGTTGCAATCACTAGTAGTAGCCTAAGGGGGAGCTAGGTATGGATCAAAGGGGGAGTGCACAGTACCCTTTATGATTGTGTCAAAGGGGGAGAAATGTACCAGTATGAAGTGTCTTGTAGTTGTTGGCATTTGCATGAAGATTGTATTAATGATATGTTATGTTGTCATTGATTTCAATTAATTGGTAATGATATTGTTATAATGTTGTTTTGTAACCGGTAGGAAGAGCTAGTGAAGGAAATTGTAACCGGTAGGTAAGTTTGTGGAGTGAACCGGTATTGCTAAGTATTGGAAAGTTGAACCAGTAAACCCTACCTATTGATTTGATAAACCCTAACTGATTAAGTTTGGTGAATTTTTTATATTGGTTTATCATCTAATGATGAGCGATAATGATTATAACACGTATGTGTATTCTATGAAGAGAGTTTCAAGGTATTTTTGGTACGTTGAGTTAACGGTTTTTGTCTAGGGAATGAGTAAGTATATTGCATGTAATTCAAAGCGCGTGATGAGTTACTAAGTTCGATGAAGCGGTGATCAAGGAGCGGTCGAGGATTTCTTGAATGATGTGTAGAGATTGTTACGTAATCCAATGGTCATACTTGTACCGACTTGTTTGTAATCTCTATGAGAGAATTAGGTTTTTGTTGTGTTACCGACCTAGTGATTTGTTTATAAGGTCAATGAGTTGTTTTGTTTCAGAGTTGGTAAAATTTTAGTTGAGTGTGTGGTTGTCGGACTATATGATGTGTCTACAGTTTGAGTAAAGGCAGATAAGAGCATGAAAAGGATCTAAGCAAGCAAGTGTAGTGCTATTGAAACAAATCAACAAATCCCTATTTTTTTCTAACAATTACAGAAGTTAAATCCCCTAACTGGGTTAGCTCTAACAAGCTTGGTGTTATTTAAATCCTCTAATTAGGTGGTCCATTAGCTTGGATTTCAAATCCTCTATTGAGGTTACTCCTCGTAGGGTATTGCTTCTAACAAGGCATTATAGTCAATCCCTTAATTGGGTGGTCCCTATCAGGATCTGTTCTTAACAGGACTTTTTGTAAAGCTTTAATAGGCTTGGCTCCTAATAGGGCAAACTTCAAAAGAGTTCAGATAGTTATCTTGTGAGTCTCATCTCACAGTGGTTTTTCCCATTTGGGTTTCCACACCAAAATTATTGTGTCAACTGGTGAATGTCTTTGTGGTTATGTTTTCTATGGTTGATTTGCTTAACTACTTAATCCACCTTGATAAGTCATGATAACTGGCAACAATATGAAATGAAGTTTTACTTATGGTAGTAAAAGTATTTGGATGTTTGTAAGTTTCAGTTTTTTTCATTGTTAATCTGTTGTAATAGTCAACCAGTTTAACTTGAAAGTTTATCTTGATAGTGATATTGCATTTATAGTTCTAAGTTTACTTTGAGAAGTTGATTATGAGATTGGTGAAGTTAATATTAGTTTTTCTATCTACTGATTCACCCCCCCCCCCTCTCAGTAGTTAATCGGATCCTTATTCTTTCATCATACCATCAGCAGTAAGTTGACATCAATGCCAAAGGGGGAGATTGTTTGCATTATTGGCATTAAGTTGTCATTGATGTCAACCGGTTTGGCAAGGTCACCAGTAAGTTGTCATTGATGTCAACCGGTTTGGCAATGCACATGAGAGTGAGAAGACAGAAGGAAGGCTACTGATACACATGACTTGTTTCATCTACTGGTAAAGTAGGCTTACTAGTAAGGCACAACCCGAGATGAAGGTTGTTTGTTTGTTATGAAGGCACAACAACCGATGAACAAAATAGAGAGGATGTTTGATGGTCATACTGGTAAGATGAACTAAACCGATAGTCTACCTTGTCAACAAAGAATGTCAAACCTACATAGGAATCCAAGCAGAGGTGGATGTCGACAAGCATGACAAGCTGGATGTTAGGTGGAGGTATTGTTGAGGTTGGTGGAGTGTTCATCTAAGTAACAAATCTACAAGCAAGTCAGCTTTTATGAAGAACCCGCAAGTCACAAAAATGCCAAAGGATTGCGACTCAAGGAAGGCAAGCTGGCAAAGGGACTGAACTGATCCTGCAAGAAGATTTGATCCTCATACCCATTTGGTAAAGGAAACAACAAAGTCATTAATGGTGAATGGCAGAGAAAAGTAGAAAAGCATGGTGGAGACCTCCAGATTTACAAAACACACATTGGAATCTGAAGCTTTGCTAGTATTGATCATTGTCATGAAAATCATATCCCTAAAAAAGAAGATCGTATCAAATCTAATTGGGTTCGAGTTGGAGAAGGAAAAATCTAACATGACATTGTTGAAAGTAGTTTTAGGCGGGAATCCAAGTTCATAAATAGATGAGCTCGAGACAGAAAAGATTGATGCTTTATGCGAAGAAGAAGAGTCAAGTGAGTTTGAGCATAGAAAAATATCATCTTCCTTAGAATTTATTCGAAGAAAGTTGCAGAGTGAGTGAGTAGGCAAACCGGTGAGAGGGTTTAACTGGCAATGATAGAGTACTGGTATAATTGTAGTAGGTCTAATAGTTGAGAAAATCGGTGAGGTGTGATTGATCAATAAGGAATCTAAGTGTGACACAGTGGGTTGTGAGACTGTGTGTGTGTGTGTGT
Organism: Cryptomeria japonica; assembly: GCF_030272615.1. Classification (NCBI taxonomy): domain Eukaryota; kingdom Viridiplantae; phylum Streptophyta; class Pinopsida; order Cupressales; family Cupressaceae; genus Cryptomeria; species Cryptomeria japonica. The sequence goes on from NC_081415.1 coordinate 104,392,533, forward strand.
GTGTGTGTGTGTGTGTGAGAGAGAGAGAGAGAGAGTGAGAAGAGAGGCCAAGAATTAGAGAGAGTAATCTCATAACCAGTAGTGTGAGATCCAGTAAAGAAGAGAAGACTGTCAACCAGCAATAATCTATTTGATCAAGAGTTGTAGAACTCATTTGCAATAAGAAGCTATAACTATATCAAAATTGTATTTAAATATACATCACCAAGTTCGAGCTTGGTGCAGGGGTTGGTGCCCTAAATCAGTAGGGGTTGGTAGTCCTTGGGTTGGTGCCCTAAATATTTGTAATTCAGTGTTTCACTTGTGAGGTTGGATTGGAGCAGTAGTCTCCAGCAGCTTTTATCACCAAGGTTTTTCTCATATTGGGTTTTCCTCATACATCTAGTGTTGTGGGTTGCATTTGTGTAAGTGCCTCTTTTGGTATTCTCATTTATCTTATCGGTTTGATTGTTTAGTACTTAGGATAATGATCTATATTTAGAGGTTGCTTTTAAAAAAAAATAATTAGGAACCATTTATTCACCCCCCTCTCAGTGGTACATTGTGTTTAACAACCTAACACTAACATAGCTAAATCATTGAGCCACACCACCATAACTTAAGGTGAAGGAATGCAATGCATTTCTCCAAACTATCACATTGTCATTGTACAAGCTAATACTCAAACCATCACAACTTTAATGTAGATCGAATGAAAACATTAAAAAATGGGACATATTGATAATTTTCATTCACCAACATCATATTACAACTGCAACCAATTTTGAATCAATGCACCACAATGCAGACCATAAATCTATACCTAGTTTGACAGACCATTCACCAGGACAAACACCTTTAGCCAACTTCAATTGTGGATCACATAATTGTAAAGTGGAAAATTGGGAACCTTAGCCAATTCTCCACATGGAGGAAAGATGGGAACATAACTAAGGTTTAATTTTCACTTGGTGGACTTTACATTCAAAAAGGGGGGATGAATCCCCTAGATCCAATCCCAAAGGATGTAACGATTTAAGACTAAGTGGATCGGAATGAAATTAACCCTCTTTTGTAAGTTGATTGATTGAATTAAGATAAATTACTGAAAATGAAGACAAAGTATGCAAAAATAGTGAGCTATAGATTCGGGATTCAACGATGGACTTGGATCTGAGAAGCTTGAGATGTTTTAGAGCTTCTCTATGAAATCTAGAAAAAGTTACAGGGATCATGTGTCTAGACAAGGGCACCCTCCTATCAGTCCTCTAAACTTTGCATGTATCAAAAAGGATTTTTCCGTCTCTATGAATAAAGCTTAATTCCAAAAGTATAGTTGTGCACCTGTTTCCTACACACAAAAAGGAAGGGAAATGTATTGGAAATAAGGGGTTGTCTTGATATCAAACCCTAGTTTTTGAATTAACCAAGTGGTTGAAATAATGTAAATGAAAGGACTGAAAGTAGAAATCCTCCTCTTTGAGGGAATATTGAATTGACTGAAATTCAAATGCTTATACCTCCTTGTGAAGTTTTGGTTGCCTCCACATGGAATTAGGGTTTCATTAAGTAGAATGTTGATCTTCTCTTCAATTATAGAAATCTTGTCTCTATTGCTGCTCCAAAGCATGAAGGAAAACTGAAAAATTCTCAATTTCTCTTGAATGCTTGATCTCTTGGCTTCTTGAATGCTTGATGATAGATTCAATAGGATGTCAAATGATAGGGGAAATCCCTCTTATTTACTTGCCAATGGGTTTAATTGACTGATTTTCCAACTTGGGCCGACATAAGAGGGGATTTCTACTTCAAATTTGAGTTAGGTCAAAGGGGAGAGGATCAAGGGAGGCCCCAAATAGGAGATCCCAGGGCACCACGCCCTGGTCTTGCCCTATTTTGGGGCAGGATCAAGGTGTAGGCAGAGTGCTAAGTTGAATTATAATGTATTTTTTATGTGTATGAGCATATTCAGGTCTCTGATCAGACCGAGGGGCACAAACACTAAAGTGAAGACCCAAATGTAGTCTAAAATTGCAAGGGGTGCAATTTTAGGACGTTACAATAATACATATCTGAAGTTTTGGAAAAATTGATAAGACAGTCGGATATACTATTTGTTGGGAAAATGGTGTCTCAACCTTACATTTACATGAGGTTACTATTTATAGTAACTTTTTATTTGAGCACAACATGGTGTGAAATTCTCCCCGAAGCTTCTGGTTGGCTAGATATGCATTCCAATAAAGTTATGTCGCAATATCACAACTAGTTTTGAAGATATTAATTTTTTTGTTTTGGAGGGGTCCAATGAAAGGTTTTAATTTGATTTGGAGGACTTTAGAGGCCCCAAAACACCTTGAAAATTGGTCATAAATGGCATATCAGTTTATGAGGAAATAGAGCACTTCATGAGTTTTCCAGCACTTCAAACGGTTCATCAATAGGATACGCGGTTCTCAAGTTATGGCCTTTGGAAGTTTGTACTCCTGAAATAGGAAATATAAAATACATCAGACACATAAATGAGCTATAAAAATAGAGGGACACATCATAGGACATCTAGAAGGGAGATAAGGTCGGCTACACCTTATTGGGTGGTTTTAGCCCATGGCTTTATAATACCATTTGATAGTTTCTTGTATTGTATCTCCTATATATGAGGTGCGCGAGATAGAGGTTGTGTGTAAGAGTCTTATAGCTATTGAGTTGCCTCTGAATCTCTTATTAGTAGTACTCTTGCTTGCTCTGCAAGTATATTATAATCTATTTTTATTGCGGAATAATATATTGGGTGGCTTTTGAAGTGTGGGGTTTTTCTCCCGAAAGGGTCTTCCCCATGTAAATCACTGTGTTATGGTTTGAATGTTATTATATATGTTTCTATTTTCTGTAACTATTGTGATGATTTGTAAAAAAAACTGCATTACCCTCCTCTCAAGGTCAATGTAGGAAGTTATTCTGCTACTTAACATCCTAACAAGTGGTATCAGAGCTTGATCACTTTTGGTTTTAGTTGTGGGTTGTTGGGTTTTTTGAACTAATCCAGATTTGAGTGGGAGCTTGTGTAGAAGACACTTTTTGATCTTGTTGCAAGAATTTTTCAGAGGGCAATTTCGTCAGGGAAAATAGAGGTGGAGAAATTTAATGGAACAAATTTTGAGATGTGGAATCTAAAGATGGAAGATCTGCTAATAGATCGAGACCTATGGGATGTTATTGATATAAATGTCCAAAGGCCCTCAGATCCTACTGCAGTGGCTCAGTATGATGTTATGGACCAAAAAGCCAAGGGTCTGATCAGACTATCCCTGACAGACTCTATTCTGATCAATGTCCACGAAGAAAACATTGCAAAGAAACTATGGGATAAGCTTGGTGAAATGTATCAAGAAAAATCTTTATTAAATCATATTTTGTTGAGGAAGAAATTGTATTCCTTGAAGATGGAAGAGGGTGGATGAGTTGCAGACCACCTGGAATCATTCAATATGTTGGTAGCCCACTTAGTATCTATCAGTATTAAAATGAATGAAGAGGAGAAATTTTAGATCTTGCTTTGTTCTTTGCCTGATCCGTGGGATTCTCTTGTTATGGCTATTGGTAGTACTTATATGGTTTTGAAGTCATAAGATGTGGTGGGTACCCTACTTGGTGAAGAGATGTGAAGGAAGCTATCCCATAGTTTGAAGGAAGTCCTAGTTGTTCATGGAAGACCTAAGGAGAAAGGCAAGAAGTATGAGAAGCGTGCTAAGTCCAAATTGAGAGGGAGATTTAAATCTCCTGGAAAGCCCAAAGTCATTTGATGGAATTGTGGTAAACCAGGTCATGTCCATAAGGACTGCAAAGAAGAAAAGAAGAAGAAAAAGAAGAAGATTGATTCTGATTCTGAGTCTGAGAAGGAAGATGGTGATGCATTTATTGTAGCTTTGGTGACTCATGTAGGTAATGATGCATGGTTAATTGACTCAGGTGCATCTTTTCATATGACTACCAATAGAGATTGGTTTTTTGAATACAAAGAATTTAATGGAGGTAAGGTGTACCTAGGTGATGATTCACATTTCGACATTGTTGATCAAGGTAAAGTTAGAATCAGGTTTCATGATGGTAGAATAAAAAGGATTAATGGTGTGTTGCACATCCCTAGTTTAAAATGAAATATGTTATATGTGAGAAAATTGATAGATACCGGTGTGCAAGTAGTCTTTTCTGAAGCAGGATGTAAGATGATTAAGGGTGCTATGGTAATTGCTAGAGGTGTCAAGTTCAACACTTTGTATAAGCTAGATGCATACATTGTTGAGTGTAATAGCACTTCTTTAGAAAGTGAATCTATGAAAAATTTGAGAGTTTCACCTTCAGCAAATGGAAGTGGCTTTTGGGTACCTAAGGGTGCTCTTTCTTCTGAAGCAAAGTTACCTACACAAAAGACTATGTTATGGCACTAAAGGCTTGACCACATTGGAGAAAAGGGTCTAAGGACCTTGAAAAATAAAAACCTTGTTGAAGGTTTGAATGATTGTAATCTTGACTTTGATTTATGTGAGCATTGCATTTATGGAAAACAAAACCGCATTTAGTTTTACTCGAGTTCTCATAAAACTTGTGATGTTTTGGATCTTCTTCATTCCAATGTGTTTGGTCCTATAGATGTTCCTTTGATTGGAAAATCCACACATTATGTTTCATTTGTTGATTATTTTAGTAGAAGGACATGGGTATATTTTCTAAAGAGTAAATCTAAAGTTTTCAATCAATTTAAAGAATTTAAAGCAATGGTTGAGTTGCAGAATAGAAAGAAAATTAAAAGTTTGAGGACTGATAATGGCAGTGAATTTTTCTCTAATGATTTTGATAGATTTTGTAAAGACTATGGCATTAATAGACAAAAGGAAACTTTGTATTCTCCATAGCAAAATGGAGTTACAGAAAGAATGAACATGACACTGATGGAGAAGGCTAGGAGTATGTTGAGTGGAATTGGTCTAGAACAAAAATTTTGGGCTGAAGTTGTTACCACTACTTGCTAATTGATTAACTGGTCCTTTACATCAACTCTTGTTGATAAAACACCTATGGAAGCATGGTCGGGTCACAAGCCTTCATTGAGACATCTTAGAGTTTTTGGTTGTGAGGCATATGCACATGTGCCAAAGGAGAAGCAGACAAAGTTGGAGAACAAGGATGTGAAATGTATCTTCATCAATTATATTTATGGTGTGAAAGGATACAAGCTTTGGGACCCTATTGCACAAAAGGTAATTCATAGTAGAAGTGTTATTTGTTAGAGAAATCAAGTCTCCTTTTGTTACATTGCAGTCAGAACAGACTAAAAAGGAAGATGTGATTCAATTTTCTTCTACAATTTAAAGAGTTGAATCGAGACCCCTTTATAGGCATGAAGTTGAGGAGAGCTCATCTATCTCTAAATCTTCAGAAGAGGAGGAAGAAACTCCAGCTCAACTTGTTCTAAGGTATACAAGACATAGACAACCACCTGAAAGGTATTCACCTGATAATTGGAGATGTATTTTTTCTTTGAATACTAATGTGGATGAATCGAAATCTGTAGAAGAGCCATTAGGTATGAATGATGCAGAATCCTGAAAGATTGATATGGAAGAAGAAATGATAGCTTTGAAAAAAAATGATACATGGGATCTTGTACCATTGCCTAAAGGACGGAAGCCTGTTGGTTGCAAATGGGTGTTCAAGAAAAAGATTGGTTCGAATAGAAGCATTGAGAAGTATAAAGCAAGGTTGGTTGCAAAAGGCTTCTCTCAGGTTGAGGGTTTTGATTATGGTGAGATATTTTCTCCTGTTGCCAAAATGGCCACCATTACATTTTTTTCTTTCTATTGTTGTTGCTTATGATTTAGAGGTTGAGCAAATGGATGTAAAAATTTATTTCCTTCATGGTGATTTGGAGAAGGATATTTATATGACACAATCAGAATGCTATGTGGTGAAAGGTAAAAGTAATTTGGTCTGTAAATTAAAGAAATCCTTGTATGGCCTCAAAAGATTCCTAGGATGTGGTACCAGAAATTTGATACATATGTGTTGAGTTTGAGATTTGATCATTCTAAATCAGATCACTATGTTTATTATAAAACAGGTGGTGATCATTTCCTGTACATTGCATTATATGTTGATGATATGTTATTCATTGGTAAATGGAAAGGTGTGATTTTATAACTAAAGTCTCATCTCGCTACTAAATTTGAAATGAAATATCTTGGTGCAATGAAACATATTCTTGGGATGGAAATTACAAGAGATAGAGTGAACAATAAGCTATGGCTAGGCCAAAGTAAGTATGTGAATTCAGTGTTACAAAGGTTCAACATGCAGGATTGTAGACCATTGTGTGTTCCTTTTACAGTTGGAATGAAATTATCTACTACAGATTTTCCTACATACCCTTCGAATATGGAAGACATAAGCAGAGTGCCTTACAAAAGTGTAGTTGGAAGTTTGATGTATGCTATTATCTATACTAGACCAGACATTTCCCAAGTAGTGGGAGTTTTGTCTAGATATATCTCTAATCCTGGTAGAGTTCATTGGGATGAAATCAAAAGAGTCTTTAGATATTTGAAGGGTACCTAAGAGTATTTTTTGTGTTATCATGGTAATTCAAATGGAGATGATATTTCCCTTGATATTCATGGTTATGTGGATTCAGACTGGGTAGGTGATATTGATAGTAGGAGATCCACCAGTGCTTATGTGTTTACTTTATTTGGTGGTGCAATTAGTTGGATGAGTAAGCGACAAGTTGTGGTTGCTTTTTCTAGTACTGAAGTAGAGTATATGGCAGCTACTCATGCTTGTAAATAGGTCATTTGGCTTAAGAGACTGTGTTCAGACATTGGAATAAAACAAGGAGCCGTGATAGTTTATTGTGATAGTCAGAGTGTGATCTTCCTAGCTAAGAACCCGATATTTCATGCCTGGACCAAGCACATTGATGTTCAATATCATTTTGTCAGAGATATGGTCGAAGATGGTAGGGTGAATTTGGTTAAGGTAGAAACTTTGATAAATGTTGCAGATTCTTTAACTAAGGTTGTGAGCATAGAGAAGCTTAGATGGTGCTCAAAGTCTATGGGCCTCATGGCCCCTAAAAATTGATTCATTGTGTTGATACTCCCTTTTCTCTTACAAGGTGTTTGACAAGGAGATTTGTTAGGAAAATGGTGTCTCAACCTTGCATTTACATGAGGTTACTATTTATAGTAACTTTTTATTTGAGCATGAAATGGTGCAAAAATCTCCCTAAAACTTCTGGTTGGCTAGATAAGAATTCTGATAAAGTTAATTCACAAGATCACAGCTAGTTCATAAGATATTAAATTTTCCATTTTGGAGGGGTCCAATGAAAGGATTAAATTTTATTTTGAGGACTTTAGAGGCCCTAAAATGCCTTGAAAATTGGGTGTAAATTTCTTAGTGGTGTACAAGGCAATAGAGCATTTCATGAGCTTTCTGGTGCTTCAAATGGTTTGTCAATAGGAGACACAGTTCTCAAGTTATGGCCTTTGGAAGTTTGTACTCCTAAAATAGGAAATATAAAATACATCGGACACATAAATGAGATGTAAAAAGGGAGGGACACATCATAGGGCATCTAGAAGGGGGATAAGGTCAGCTACACCTTATTGGGTGGTTTTAGCCCATGGTTTTGTAATACCGTTTGATGGTTTCTTGTATTGTATCAACTATATATGAGGTGTGTGAGATAGAGGTTGTGTGTAAGAGTCTTATAGCTATTGAGTTACCTCTAAATCTCTGATTAGTGGTACTCCTACGAATAGCTTGCTCTGCAAGCATATTGTAATTTGTTTTGATTTTGAAATAATATATTGGGCAGTTTTTGGAGAGTGGGGTTTTTCTCCCGAATGGGTTTTCCCCACATAAATCATTGTGTTATGGTTTGAATGTTATTATATCTACTTTTGTTTTCTATAACTGTTGTGACAATCTGTAACAGTTTTTGCATTTCCCTCCTCTCAAGGTTAGTGTAGGTAGGTGTTCTGCTACTTAACTTCCTAACACTATCTAAAGCAACTATAATTAGTCTCCTTACATCCGCATGAATTAATATCCAATATTTTTTTATTGCATTATTTTGGACCACAACTGATTAACCTTTTGAACAAAATTTATCATCAATGACAACAAAAAACTCATATTTACAACAATCTTCCACTTTGCAATTTATGGCAACACTTGCGCCAACTCCAAACTATTATCATATCACTCCATAACTAACTCTCTCCCCCTTTGACATCAAGGACAAAGGGTGTCTCTATACACAAAATCAATTACTATACAACTCCCACTTAGGATACATGAATAAAATTGAAAACCAAAATTATATTTCACCAACCTTCTCCTTATATACATATGTATGTATAGGAACAAAATTTTCTTACCAACAAAAATTAAAGATTCTACATTGCTGGGGAAATAATGCCCTTGTTAACAAACTTGAGATGAGACCAAGTGGTCTTCCAAACATTTTCTACAAAGGTCAAAATTTTGTGTTTATGTTCCATCTTCAAAAGAAGATCCTTTGCATCATTGCAACTACCCAAAACCTTCATAGACTAATCCAACTTATGAGACTCTACAAGAAGTCTCACCATGTTGGTGAGTTGCAAATCTATAATATCTCTCATATGACCAAATTATGCCTTAATCTTTTCCTTTTGATCAATTAGCAGTTTTAACTACATATACAAATTCTCTATTTGCAATCTACCATTACCATCTACACCCCTCTTCAAATCTACAATACTAGATAGCTACACAATTTGTGCTTCAAAAGTGTCTATATGTCTTTGGTGGATATAGGCTATTGATGATAAAACTGATATGCTTCCAGTACATCTTTTACACTCTTTTGAAAATTCTTATTCCTTCATACAATCGGCTATGTGCAATTGCACATTTATTCACTAATTCTTCTAATCTCTTTGCTTCTATTTTATTTTCGATTCTATTCTCTTTTCAATATCGTTCAAAATTGGTGCTTCCAAGTTAGAAGCATAATCCTTCAAGCCATTAAGAAGCACATTTAGCTGCTCCTAATCACTCGCAGTCTCATCCAACACAAATTCCAGAATTTTCTCATGGAGAAACTTCACTGTATCATTTATCAGCTCGGTGTACTGCATATATGATTTAATGTACCTCTTGTGCACAGAGTGGTGAATTATATCACCCAAGTGTAATGTGTGCAAGGGAACAACTAGTTAAGGTCCATTTGACCTTGTTTCATAGGTACCCAAAATACCTTAGAGATAACAAGTGGTTCAAACTGTAATTTCAACTTCAACAATTATGATGTAGAGTCTCCAGAGGGATCAGAAGATTCTCCACCACAGATAGTACTCCTTTCTTCCCCTGTCTTCTTCTCCTATTATTTCTCTTTCCCTGCATCCTTCTTCTCTTCTTCTTATGTATTAAGATTAGCATGTTTACCTTGTCTCTCTTGCACTAAAGTATCTTTGTAAGAGATCAATGATAAGAGAATGAATTCTTTCTTCATGAATCAAAGATACTCTAGGAAGAGTACAAGTATGAATCATTTCAATATCATCTCTAATATTACTAAGGATTATATTTGAAGCATCTACAAAAGATTTTATAAAATCCAAATATTTCATTAATTTCTTTTAAAATATCATCATATAGCAACATGAAATATGTATGAAATCTTTGAGAAATGACTTGAATGTAGGAAAAAACTTTGAAACTCTCATAATGCAATATATGAAGGTTGTATGAATGAATGCAAGCAACATGAAATGAAAGAAGCTATCATCCAACACATGATTTTAATAAAAGTAACTAATGAGAAATTAATCACATGTGAAATAGAAAATCAATCAAATTTGTGAATTCTATTATGAAAAATGAAATCTAAAAACTCCCAATAGAATTACTTAAAATGCTAGAAGCATTGAGTTCACCAAAATGTAATGTGTGGGAAGTAGGGCTCACAAGTTTATGCATGCAAACTAGGAACTAAACCTACTTACCATTTTCATTAAATAAAAGTGGGATGAAGTCACTAGATCCAATCCCAAATGTTTGAATTTTAATTGACTTATGTATCCTACTATTTGTTTGAGTTTAAAATGATCTATGGAAATATGTAAATTGAATGCAAGATCTAGGGCTAAAGGTGTGAAATTGATAAGAATCGACATGTACAAATAGTTTTAGATTTGATATGCAGACATGAATAAGATCTAGGATTAGGAACTAAGAAGAACCTGTGTTTGAAAGTTGGGCTTGAAACTATCAAACATAGGTGTGCAGGGAAACCTTGTCCTCAAAGTGTCAGATGCAAGTAATAGGTATCTTTCCAAGATCAAGATACTGCTCAGAATCTTTGCTTAAAGTTTCACCAAAAAATTGTCAGACATAGGTTATGGGGTGATCTTGTCCTCCAATTTTTGCCTCTACAAAAGTTGGATCTGAGTGTTTCTATCTACTCTACTCAAATCTACAATTGTGTCTTTAGATCCTACCACCTACACATGCAAAACACTAAAATGGTGTTGTGGGTATGGTTTAACTAGGTCAAACCCCAAGTTAGAAATTAACCCCTGAATTGAACTAAAATGGAATTGGAAGTACTGAAGTAAGATGTTGAATATGATACCTCAAGCTTGTTGAAGTTGATAAAGATTGATGATGCAATGCTATTTGAATGTGATCACAAACATTGATGCAATAACATGACATGACATGACAAGACATAAATGACTCAATCATAAACACATGCTTGCATGATGATTGTTGTAATTTGTTTCTCTATAATGTCTATATTTGAAGAATGTTTGAAGGATGCAATGGGATGAAATATCACCTTGAATGCTTGAAGACGTAGGTGGAAGATAGTGTTTGTGGATACTTCAAGTTCTCAAGGCAAGCTTGTTGAAGTTGATAAAGGTTGATGATGTAATTCTCTTTGAATATGATCACAAGTATTGATGCAAAAACATGACATGACATGATAAGACATAAATGACTCAATCATAAATACATGTTTGCATGAAGATTATTGTAATTTTATGCTCCATAATGTCCTATTTGAATAATGTTTGAAGGATGTGATGGGATGAAAAATCACCTTGAATGCTTGAATATGTAGGTGGAAGATAGTGCTTGTGGATACTTAAAGTTCTCAAGGTATTTCATAATTTTGGCCAACCTAAAAAGGTCATTGAGGCATCATGATTGGGAACCAACTGGTAGGAAGCGGGAACCAACATGTTCAAATTTGAGCCAAGTTGCGAGGACACCCCAGGCACCCTTGTTTAGGGAAAAGGGGTCCCAAATGTTAGGAATTGCATACAAAAATATCAATTATATGTAAATAAAGATTAAATAGAGAAATGAAAAACATAGAAATAATAACAATGAGGAGACAATTTTCAATGCGGTTCACCCAAACTTGGCCTACATCCACCAAATAGAGAGTTCAATATTATTATCCATAAAATCGAACCAATTACAACCAACAATCCCTTGCAACTCAATACCACTGTAAAAAAACTACAAAATTCTCTACAAAAAAAAACTCAACCCTTATCCTTTTATCAAGACTTATGTCGGTTACAAAATTAGTGTTACATCATGTTAGCCAATAGAAAATAACACCCAACACCTTTATAAAATAACACCGGATGCCCCTAGACCCTACAAGGAGAGCTACCCCTTGACCCCACCTTGAGGGCGCTACCCCAAGTCCCCTTTAAATAATTTAGGGGAAAACTGTACCAATAGAAGGGGGGAAAATTTAACCTCTGAGTCTGATTAGGCTCCATATAATAACAATCTCCCACTTGAAGATTGATTAGACTCCACAACATAGCATCTCCCACTTGGAGACTAATCATAACACTGTTGACCCTATAGCTCCCACTAGAATAAAACACCCTAGACTCGCTTGTTCTATTTAATTGTTGTAGGTTTTCAAGACCAATCAAATATAAAGAGGAGCTTAGCTTCTCCCTTGTCACCACCTTTGTAAACATATCCACAGGATTTTTATCTATATGTATCTTTTTCAACCTTAATTGTCCATCATCTAACACTGGTCGAATGAAGTCATACCTCAACTGTATATGTTTTGTCTTTGAATGCAAGGCAGAATTATTTTCAAGATGGATGGAACTCTGGCTGTCCGTAAACAAATAATTGTTATCTTGTTATTTTCCCAATTCTTCCATGAAAGATTGCAACCATATCATCTCTTTTATTTCCTTTGTTGCAGCTACATACTCTTCCTTTGTGGTGGATAAAGAAAACACCTTTTGCAACCTGAAGATCCAACTATTGGCCATGTGGAGGAATTGATTATGTGTTGCATTGATATTTTGTCATTAATGTCAACACTAGTCATTTTGGTTTCTTTACCGGTATTCGTCTGGTTTTTACCAGTATCCATCTGGTCCTGGTAGGTTGTTTGGTTTCTAGTTGCATTAGATCATGATGATCTGGTATGCTCTGGCATGTTTTGGCTTATGGAATTGGCTTAGATCTACTATTCATGCTACTCAAATTCATGTTCATTTAGTTGGTTTTGATTTGCTGATCAGATGCTATCATGTATGTTGGTAAGCCTAGTTTGATGATCTGGTGAGGGTTTCACCGACAAAGCTTTGATGAAGATCTTTGATATTATGCATAGGTGGTGTCGGTGCGGCTTCTAGTGGAGATTCAGGATGTTGGTGGTGATCGTGTTTGTGACTTGGTTGATTGGGATCATTTCTTTGGCATGTGTGGACCTATCCGGTATTATCTAGGTTATGGACCGGCTTGATGTAAAGTGTTGTTTGGACTTCTTGATGTGTTTCCGGAATGTCTTATGGGTTGGATATTATTTGTTTGGTCTCAGGCTGAAGTTTTTTGTAATTATGTAATTTCTTTATTGTCTGGTGGTCGATCTTATTGTTTGTGGTCGAGGGTTTGTATATATCTATGATGTAAGATCTCATTGTAGATCATATGTAAGGGACATGGATATGTAAGGAGAAAATAATGCAATAATCATTCATGCAAAGGATTTGGTTGATCATTGGTGATCGAGTTGGGTTTATGTAAGGGGATTTAGTCCTCCGATATTGAGCTTAACTCGAACTATACTCAGGCATAGGAGATGTTATCATTGCAATTCATTCTCTCTTCTGGATTATAGTCTAGATTTTTATGTATTCAGTGAGACTCCTTTTGTCATGAGCAGTACGCTCTAGGTTTTTGGCCTTCCTTCAAGTGCAGGCCCCTCATTTGTAATCACATACTTACTACAAAAGTATTATCTGATTGTGGATATGCTTCCCACCGTGGTTTTTCCCTTTACCGGGTTTTCCATGTATAAATCTTGGTGTCATGTGGATGGTATTTATTCTTTAATTGTTTCTTATGCTTAATTGGTATATTTGATGTTTTGGTAATTAGTTTATACATTATGGTATTGATCTTTTGGGTTTCAGTGTTAAATTTTTAATTGCTTAAGGTTCTGGTAATGTGGTGACAACTGATTCACCCCCACCCCTCTCAATTGTCTTTCAGCTATTTGAATTGTCTAACAATTGGTATCAGAGCTTTGGTCCTCTCTGCAAAAGCTTAACCACTTGAGGAAGATCCTATGGTGACTAACAATTTGATTTTATCTAGTTCATCTGCTACTATCTTTCAGAGAGAAATTCCTAGGCTTGATGGGATAAATTATAGAGTATGGAAGATTCAGATGGAGACTCATTTGAGATGTCTAAGTAAGGAAATTTGGGAAATCACATAGAATGGTGTTACACCTTTTAACCTAGCATCCAGCAATCCTCCTCGGACAAACTTGGATAAGGAGCTTGAGAATGATTGTAGAGCTAGAGAAGCCTGCTTGTGTGCACTTTCTGATCAGCAAATAATGGGATTAACTGACAAATCAACAGCAAAGGCTATATGGGACAAGTTGGAGACTCTTAATGAAGGTGATCCTACTGTTAAGATTGCTAAACTTGATGGTTACTAGGTGAGATATGAAAACTTGAATATGGAAGAAGATGAAAGGATTACTGCATTCATGGAAAGGGTAAATGAAATTGTTATGGGAGTTCAATATTGTGGTGGATCTCTGAGTGAAGATGAAATAGATTTTAAAGTGTTGAGAGCTTTGCCACTAGCTTATAAGATGAAGGCTACTACAATTAATGAATTGAGAACAATGGCTAATAATTTTGTCAATAGAGATACCTTGGTTGGGAATTATCTGCTTTTGAGCTTGAAGAATTTGGACCTTCTAAAGCTCTAAAGTATTAACCTGCTTTTCATGCATCTACATCATCAACCGACAAACAAAATTGGAAAGCTTTGTATGCAAAGGAATTGGATGATATGAAGAGAGAAGATGAAGAATTTGAGAAAATTGAAGCCCTATTATCTAGAAGAGTACCTAAAGGACTGATAGAAAGTAAGTATGAAGGGAAATCACCTTTAAAATGTTTTGCATGTAATAAGATAAGTCATTTTGCATCTAGATATCCTGAAAGGAATTCAAGATTTGAAGAGAAAGAGCTAGAAGATCTTTTAAGCCTAACCCTGGATATCAGAACAAGTATAAGTACAGGAAAAATAGAGATAAATCATGCTACATAGTGGATGAGGAAGGTGTGACTAATTCTGATGATTAACCAGCACAAGACTCTATAAGTTCTGATACTAAATGTAAAGTACTGATGCCAATAGCCAACAAGATGAGAGGGGGGGGGTGAATTATACAAACTTAATAATCTATAATATCAATAGATTCAACCTCGGTAACTTATACTTCAGCAATATACCCAAAAACTGCTAAACATGCAAACTCATAAACACATAATCATCATAACACATATAACACCAGATTTAACATGGAAACCCAAATAGGGAAAAAACACTGTGGGATTTCGGACCCAGTAAGAAATATACTCTTCTAGAGTATGCTCGGTTATAAGAAAATCCTGTTAAAGATTACAAACACATTGCTAGATGTGACCCAGTTAAGGGATTTCCCTCAAATCTGTTAGGATCTTCACTTTGTTAGAAGTGACCTTGCCAAAGGATTTCAAACACTCATTTAGAATGTTACCTTGCTAGAGGGTTTACAAATAAGACTGTTAATTCCACTCGGTTAAGAGATTTTCTGTCACTTACAAAATAACAGTAATAAAAAATATATCTGCAACTTCACATCTAAAATGCTAAAGAAGATTCTTATTTGCTCAAAACAATCTAGTCATTGGACTTATCTTGTCCCTCTGTTGGGCTCCCTACTCTATTATTCAAATAGGTCTTCAAGCTTCTGTGCTCGGTAATCACTATGTAGCATCCCTGTGCTTACATTTGCCCGCATACATTGTTTATCAACAATTCCTTATTTATAAACAATTGTTAACTGCTTAATCTCCTTGATCACATTTCCCATGATCAATCTTGGCCATCAAATCTTCAATCCTGACTAGGTTCAAAGCATCTTTCAATCTGAAAACATTTTACCTTGCCTTGGGACTTGCATTCCTTTCTTGGAACTTGCACAAGGTTATTGCGGTTCAATCTGCACTATAGATCTTCCTACCAATCTTCCATAGTTGTAGATCCTTAACAAACTTCATGCACGGCATACCAATCATTTATACATCTCCAGCTAATCATTGTCCTTCATTAAATAATGCTTGTATTCATCCAATGCGATCTGTCATAACTCGGTTGCAACTCGGTAAATACTAAACTTTACTCGGTAGACATTCCGCCTTCATTAACCGATATCGATAACCTTAGGGTTTACCGACGAGGTTCCTTAGGGTTTACTGACTAGGTTCTTTGCTCAGTGACATAGTATAGTATTAACCTTACAATCAACAACATATGTAGGATATCAAAACAATCTAAACATCATGAACTCATCATTGTCTAACTTGGTAATAGTTGCCCATTGACTAACTTATTTCTCCCCTTATTCATCACATTATTTCTGTGTCTTTTACCGACATCATAGTTCTCTTCAAATCAATCTTCTCAAGATATGGCAACATCATACTGAATCAGAAAATCAATTTCCTGACATCAATGACAAAATAATGTTATAAAGATAGTTATCATCCTTTTTCAGTTATATTAAATAATCTTCAACAACCTTCTCAATATCCTTAATGAATATCAACAATCTCCTTCTATTGAAATGCCAACAATCTCCCCCTTTGGCATTGATGGCAAAACCAACTTTTAAGTGGTAATACCAACAAGATATTCAAATTGATTCAGATTCAGATTGTTGTTAGACTTCTCCTGTTATCCTTGAGCTATTGAAAATCTTCTAAAGTCTTCTCCCTTTTTGTAGTCTTCTCCCCCTGTCATTAGTCTTCTATTATCTTTAGCATTTAGGGCTTTACCATTCAGTCAACCATTTAGACTTCTCCCCCTTTGACAACAATGCCAAAAAGTAAAAGAACTAAATCATGATTTCTTCCTTTGTGAAGTGATTTGCCTTGTTGTGTATCATCTCAGTCTCGGTCAGAGCAACCTGTCTCTATTCACTATTTCCTGCACACCTTTAGAAAACCTTCTAAAGTGCATAAATCAGCATCAATCTACACATAATATTCTGTAGATTCATTGAATTGATGCTTTCACCGAACTCTGTCAGTGAGTAGAAGATAGGGGTAGGACCCCTAACTTGCTTTTGAGATACTCAAAAGTGTCCCTTGGCAATGGCTTTGTGAAGATGTCTGCTAATTGCTCCTTTGAACTGATATATTCTAGCACAACTTTCTTCTCTTGAACTTCTTCTCTGAGATAGTGATACTTTATAGAGATATGTTTTGTCTTGGAGTGCATTACTAGATTCTTTGAAATGTTAATGGCACTAGTATTATCACAGAATATAGTTACTAGCTCGGTAACTTTCTCATTTATACCTTTCAACAATTTTTTGATCCATGCTATATTGGTACAATTCAATGCTATAGCAACATATTCAGCTTCTGTTGTTGACTGTGAAATACATCCTTGTTTCTTACTATGCCAACTCACTAGTCTTTCTCCTAAAAAGAAAGCTCCACCACTTGTGCTTTTCCTATCATCTATGTTGCCTGCCCAATCAGCATCAGTATAAATTTTTAAATCTAAATCATTTCTCTTTTCATATACTAAGCCATAAACTTCAATGCCTCTCAGGTATCTGAAAATTCTCTTGATTGTTGTCATATGGGTTTCCTTGGGATCTGCAAAGAATCTTGCAACAATACCTATTGCATATGCTATATCCGGTCTACTATGCACAACATATTGTAACTTCCCAATCATAGATTGGTAAAGTGTCTCATCAACAGATGCAGATTCATCATTCTTTGATAATTTGCAGTTAGTAGTCATAGGAGTACTTACTAGTTTAGAATCCTCCATTCCAAATTTCTTCAAGATTTCCTTTATGTACTTGGATTGAGTAATTAAAATCTCATCTTTCATTTGCAGTATCTGTAAACCTATAAAATACTTTATCTCACTGATTAATGACATCTCAAATTCTTTGCACATTTCATTTCCAAATTTTTTGCATAAGGAGTCATTACCACAAAAAATAATATCATCAACAAATATGGTTGAGATCAATATACCATTGTTCTCATCATTCTTCATGTACATATTGTTGTTTTCACTTGTCCTTATAAAACCAATCTTGATTAAATAAGAGTGCAATCTCTCATACCATGCTCTAGGTGCTTGTTTCAGACCATATAAAGCTTTGTTTAGTTTACATACCTGATATTTACTTGTGTCTTCAACAAATCATTCAAGTTGTTCAATATAAACTTCTTCTTCTAGTATACCATTCAAAAATGCAGATTTAACATCCATTTGATATACCTTGAAATTTTTGAAAGCAGCATATACCAACAATGTTCTTACTCCCTCAAGTCTACCCACAAGTGCAAAGGTCTCACCATAATCTATTCCTTCTGCTTGAGCATAACCTTTGCAAACTAGTCTTGCTTTATTTCGAATGACCTCACCTTTTTTATTTAGCTTGTTTCTGAAAATCCACTTTGTACCGATTACATTTTTGTCCTTCGGTCTTGGGATCAGTGTCCATGTGTCATTCTTCTTGATTTGATCAATCTCTTCTGTCATAGCATTTACCCAATCTTCACTGTTAAATGCCTCTTTTACTATTCTCGGTTCAAATTCAAATATCAGACATGTGTTCTGTCTCAGTTTGTTCCTTGTCATCACTAGATCATCCTTATCTCCTATAATCTGACTTGATGCATGATGTCTTCTGACATATTTGGCTAATATAGGCTCAGTAGGTTCTATATGATCTTCTTCATCACTCAGTAACTGGACATTATCTTCATTTTCTTCAGCAGCTTTCTCGGTAGGATTTCTCTGTTGAACATAAAGAAATTCTTCGTAATCTTCTGGTTCTTTAGAATTTCCTTCATCATTTTTTTTTGCAAATTCACAATTTTCACATTTGCACTTTCTACTATTTTGTTAGATGATTTGATCAAACATTTAAATGCTTTAATTCTAGAAGAATAACCAAGAAATGTTCCTTCACTTTTTTGATCAAACTTTCCATTTCTGTCATCTTTGTGAACATAGCATCTACTTCGCAAGATTTTGAAATAACTTACATTAGGTTTCTTGTCATACCAGATCTCATATGGTGTCTTCATAGTTCCTTTCTTCAGTTGAACTCGGTTCTGGGTGTAAACTACAGTGTTGATTGCTTCTCTCCAAAATGTTTGAGGTAACCTTTTTTCTATCATCAGGGTTCTGGCACAATCCACAATTCATCTATTTCTTCTCTTAGCTATCCCATTTTGCTGAGGTATTCCCGGTGTAGATACTTGCCTTTTTATACCATGATCATTGCAGAATAAGTTAAATTCATCATAAGTGAACTCTCCTCCTCTATCAGATCTAAGACATTTCAGCTGTCTTCCTGTTTCATTTTCAACTCTTGCCTTGTACCATTTGAACATTTGAAAAGCTTCTGATTTTTCTTTTAAAAACATAACTGACATCATCCTTGAGTAATCATCCATAAATAATATGAAATATTTATCACCATAATAACTTTGAACTTTCATAGGACCACAAAGATCAGTGTGTACTAGATCTAAAATTCCTTTAGAAGTGTAGGACTTACTTGTAAAGCTTGATCTTGTCATCTTACCCATCTAGCATCCTCGGCATATAGCATTCTCAGGTTTTTCCAGACTCAATAGACCTCTTACTCGGTGCTTCTTACTTATTTTGATCAGATTATCAAAATTTACATGACAAAACCTTTTATGCCATAACCAGGTATCATCTATCTTAGCATAAATACACTTGTTCCGAGTTGAGTCAAGATGAAATGTATTACCTTTTGTTTGTGTCCCGGTAGCAGCTAACTTTCCATGCTTGTCATGAACTTTGACAATTCCTTTCTGAAATTCTATTCGATATCCTGTATTGTTTAGCTGTGCTACACTCAACAAATTGTATTTCAATCCTTCATCCCAGTATACATCATCACATTTAGCATTGTCAAAAAGTGTGATAGAGCCTTTACCTTTCATCAAACATGGTTCATCATTACCAAATCTTACATAGCCTCCATCATAGTCTTCTAGTGTAACAAACTTGTGTTTATCACCTGTCATGTGATGTTAGCATCCATTGTCTATGATTCAAAAATCATTATTATTTATGTGAGATATTAGGGCTTTTTCTTCATACATTTCTTCATCTGATCCATCTTTAATAGCCACATAAACAACTTCCTCAATATCAATTTCATCAGATTTATCATCATTGGATCTTCATCAACTACTAGACATGTCTTTTTGTCTCTCCTTCTAAAGTCTCGGTGTCCTCTATATTGGTTGTCTTTCTGCCTGTTATCTCGGTATTCTCTATTTTCAATAGATTCTTTGTTAGGGCAGTTAGAAGCCATATGTCCTATTTTATCACAATTGAAACATTTTAAAGGTAGCTTCCCTTTATACTTACCTTTTCCTCTCAGTAACCTTCTGGCTAATAATGCTTCAAACTCTTCTTGCTTCTTGATTTCCTCATATAGTTTGTGTACTTCTTCCATTTTCTTGCGAAATCTTTCACTTACTCCGCTGTGATTTCCTTCGCAAAATCTTTCACTTGCTCCACTGTGATTTCCTTCAGAGTACTTACTCATTCTATCATTGTAATCATCAGATTCACCAATATGAAAAGAACTAAATGCAGACTCTACTTTATTTACCGAAGACCCACTGTTATCAAAATTACTTAGCTCAAATGCATGTAGCTTACCAATAGTAGCATCCAAAGAAACTGGCATGTTAGGTACAAACCTTAATTCATTGATTGCAGATACTCGAATAGCATAAGCAGGTAGAAGGGTTCTCAACAACTTACTTGTTACATCCTTTTCTTGAATAGTTCCTCCTGCTCCTTTAATTTGATTGACAGTCTCCTTTAACCTTGTATTGTATTGGGTTATGTTCTCACCTTCATTCATTCTCATGGATTCAAGTTGTCCTCTTAGACTATCTACTTTTTCTCTTTCAACATGTTCATCACTGCCATACACAAATATGAGCTTAGTCCACATTGCTTTTGCATCATTACAGCCTTCTAGATCATTAAAATCTGAGTCGGTCAATGTTGATGTTATTTCAATCATAGCTTGAATATGTTCTTGCTTTGTCTTTATCTCTTCCAAGGTCAATGGGTTGGTACTTAGTGGTATGTAATCATTCTCCAATTCCTGATAAATGCAGCTTCATCCTTTTCTGCCATGTGGAGAAACTTGACTTGTTCAGCTTTGGTGCATCCCTTTTATACATCTTCGGATCTTTGCCTCAAGTACCTTTAAACTTTTCTTCCGGAGTCCAAAGCTCTAATACCAATTGTAAGTTCTGATACTAAATGTAAAGTACTGATACCAATAGCTAACAAGATGAGAGGGGGGGGTGAATCATACAAACTTAATAATCCATAATATCAACAGATTCAACCTCGGTAACTTATACTTCAGCAATATACCCAAAAAACTGCTAAACATGCAAACTCATAAACACATAATCATCATAACCCATATAACACCAGATTTAATGTGGAAACCTAAATAGGGAAAAACCACTGTGGGATTTTGGACCCACTAAGAAATATACTCTTCTAGAGTATGCTCGATTAAAAGCAAATCTTGTTAAAGATTACAAACACATTGCTAGATGTGACCCTGTTAAGGGATTTCCCTCAGATCTATTAGGATCTTCACTTTGTTAGAAGTGACCTTGTCAAAGGATTTCAAACACTCATTTAGAATGTTACCTTGCTAGAGGGTTTACATATAAGACTGTTAAGTCCACTCGGTTAAGAGATTTTCTGTCACTTACAAAATAACAGTAATAAAAAATATATCTGCAACTTCACATCTAAAATGCTAAAGCAGATTCTTATTTTCTCAAAACAATCTTGTCATAGGACTTATCTTGTCCCTCTGCTGGGCTCCCTACTCTATTATTCAAACAGGTCTTCAAGCTTCTGTGCTCGATAATCACTATGTAGCATCCATGTGCTTACATTTGCCCGCATACATTGTTTATCAATAATTCCTTATTTATAAACAATTGCTAACCACTTAATCTCCTTGATCACATTTCCCATGATCAATGTTGGCCATCAGATCTTCAATCCTGGCTAGGTTCAATGCATCTTTTGATCTGAAAACATTTTACGTTGCCTTGGGACTTGCATTCCTTTCTTGGAACTTGCACAAGGTTATTGCAGTTCAATCTACGTTGCAGATCTTCCTGTCGATCTTCCATAGTCGTAGATCCTTAACAAACTTCATGCATGGCATACCAATCATTTATACATCTCCAACTAATCATTGTCCTTCATTAAATAATGTTTTTATTCATCCAATGTGATCTGTCATAACTCGATTGCAACTTGGTAAATAGTATACTTTACTCAGTAGACATTCTGCCTTCATTAACTGATATCGATAACCTTAGGGTTTACCGACTAGGTTCCTTAGGGCTTACCAACTAGGTTCTTTGCTCGGTGACATAGTATAGTATTAACCTTACAATCAACAACATATGTAGGATATCAAAACAATCTAAACATCATGATCTCATCATTGTCTAACTTGGTAATAGTTTCCCATTGACTAACTTATTTCTCCCCTTATTCATCGCATTCTTTCTGTGTCTTTTACTGACATTATAACTCTCTTGAAATCAATCTTCTCAAGATATGGCAACATCATACTAAATCAGAAAATCAATTTCCTGACATCAATAACAAAATAATGTTATAAAGATAGTTATCATCCTTTTTCAGTTATATTAAATAATCTTCAACAACCTTCTCAATATCCTTAATGAATATCAACAATCTCCTTCTATTGAAATGCCAATAGACTCTACTAGTGGTTTCGACAATGGAAAGGAATGGGTGTTCCTAGCTATCAAGTAGGATGTTCCGGCACTGGAAGAGAATGTACCTAAAGAGAAGGCTCTTGCTACTAAAATTGAAGATAAGGATGAATGGATAATTGACAGTGGATGTTCACATCATATGACTAGAGATAAAAGGAATTTCTATCTTTGCAAGAATTTGATGCCAGTCTGGTTAGATTTGGAGATGACAAATCATGTATGATCAAAGGAAAAGGAACTATATCACTAGATGGTAAGCACAATACTGGTAATGTTTATTATGTTGAAGATTTAAGGCATAATCTTTTGAGTGTAGGACAATTGGTGGATAAGGGATTTCAATTACAATTCAAGGATGGAAAATTCAAAATCATTAATAGATCTGTATTGGAGATTGCAACTGGTACTCTGACAAAAGGTAATATATTTCATTTGAATTACAATGAGAAGACATGTTTGATTGCATAAATTGATGAGAGTTGGCTATGGCATAAAAGGCTATGTCATGTGAATTTTGAATGCATGGTAAATATCAGTTCAACTAACGCAGTTAGAGATATACCTAAGATTATGAAGCCCTATAATCCGGTATGTAAGGAATGTCAAATGGGAAAATAGTTCAGAACCTCTTTTAAGAGTATATAAGAAAAATCTAATGATGTTCTTGATCTTGTTCATACTGATTTGTGTGGCCCTTGTAGAATGAAAAGTCTTCAAGGTGATAGATATTTTATGCTAATCATTGATGATTATTCTAGAATGATGTGGGTTACTTTTCTAAGGGAGAAATATGAGGCTTTTCAAAAGTTTAAAATCTTTAACGCTAAAGTTGAAACTGAGACAGGATTGAAGATTATGTGTTTAATGCCAGATCATGGTGAAGAATTAACATCTAGTGAGTTTAATAGCTTTTGTGAGAAGAATGGCATAAGGAGACAATTTTATGCTCCCCGGACACCTCAGTAAAATGGAGTTGTGGAAAGGAAGAACAGAACTCTCTTGGATGTTGCTAGAACCATGATGATTGAAGCTAATCTACCTCATATCTACTAGAGAAAAGCAGTGAGAACAAAATTTTATACGTTCCATAGAGTACATATCAAAGGAGAAACCAGTAAGACACCTTATGAATTATGGTTTGGCAATACACCTACAAAGTAAATATTTTAGAATCTTTGGTAGTAAATGTTATATCAGGAGAGATTGTAGAGAATTATGGAGAGCACTAATATCAAGGTGGATGAACTGAATAAAAGTCAAATCAGAGTTTATGAGAAAGAACCGGCAGTGGAAATGATCATAACTAAACTGGTAACACCTTTACCAAAATAGAATATTGAACCAGTTACTCCAGTTGTTGATGAGTTGAGACATTTACATATTTTTGTCCTCAGAACTCTTAAGTTTTCTCATATTTTGATTTACATAATAGTAATGATGTATTGGAAGTTTACTATATGTATTTCAGATGTTAGCATGAACCTATTAAAACATGTTTTGTCTTTTTCATTTTATTCCTGCAATCATGTTATTCATTCATGTTGCCATGCGGATTGTTTAGGCAATATCATGTTTGAAATTAATAGATGTTTTTATTTATTAAAATAGATGTGTATGTTCTTGTATGTTCTTTCTTTTTGAGATTGTAGGGATAAATTGATGTTGTTGGGAAGGCTCTCCTGTCGCGCTAGTTGTAATAGGAGATATTCAAGGAGGAGACTAAAAGATCGAATCAGTAGAAATGCTAATGAGCGTAAGGAATGGCAAAGGAAAAGTAATTGTGCAATGTTTATTGATGTCTTACTCAAGTAGACATTAGTGTTTAAAATACTGCCATGATGTGTTATGACTGTGGTTCGGTTTAAATCCACATTATCAGTGACTTAACTCTGGTTGTTTCCTTTCTTGATTAGTTATCCGCCTTGTGTTTTCAGTGTGATCTATGTAATTGGAAATAATTGTTTTATTTTAAATAAAGGTCTTTATATCTTTTCAGAGGTTAGATAGAAAGGAGAAAAACAAAAGCAGAGGATTTTAGAAATAAAGTTACAAGTGTTTTGAGTTTCTTTTGATGTTGAATCATGTAATGACTTCCAAAGAACAATGAATAAAAATATGTTATTTTGAGCACTTAGAGTTGTTTTTGGGGAGCCTGGAATCACTCATCCAAGGGGCCTACTTGGTGAGTGTTCCTATGCCTTTGTTAAAATTAGTTTTCTTCTTTAGCTGCAATAGACGTTCTTGCATTGACTGTTCCTGCAGCCATTGAAAATAGATCCATTGACTGTTCCTACAGCCAAACCAAAATAGAGTAATTTCTCTTTAGTAGCATTGAACTTAGCCAGTATTACTTGAATGAATTTATGTTAATGAAGAATTTTTCCTATAGCCTTTGAATAGTTTCAATTCTTTCTTATCTTTTCTGCATAGATGTTAGTAGCTATAGTAATGCAGGGTAGCTATTGCAGGAACTTAGTGCATATATAGTGCAAACCCATTTCAAGTATTACGTCCCTGGGTTGACAATAAAATGAACACTAGCTATGGAAATAGTGACTTTACCAAGTGAATGTCCAAACTTTGGCTTGAGACTTCAATTGGAGTTATTATTCTTATTGTTGGGTTGAATAGGAGTATCAGAAAAATCAACAGTAACTAAAGAACAAGAAAGAGGGACAGAGAATCAGAATACTCCTAGGTGGGTAAGGTTGAATCATTCAGAAGATCAAATCATTGGGGATAAAAACAATGGAGTGATGACAAGAAGGATATTAGTAGCTAATGAGGTATGTTTAATTTCTCAAGTTGAACCGATATCAGTAATTGAAGCATGTAAAGATGAATATTGGATGAAAGGCTATGGAAGAAGAATAACACATGGAGTTTAATTCCCCAGCCTAAAAATAAGAATGTTATTGGAACTAAATGGGTTTTTAGGAATAAATTAAATGAAGATAGACAAGTTGTAAAGAATAAGGCTAGATTGGTTTGTAAAGGATATTTCAGAAATTGATTATGGTGAAACTTTTGCACCTGTAGCTAGGATTGAAGCTGTAAGATTATTTATTTCCTATTTTGCACATAAAAACTACAAGGTTTATCAGATGGATGTTAAGTGTGCTTTTCTGAATGAGGATCTTGATGAGGAAGTTTATATTGAGCAACCTAATGGTTTTTCACTTTTATATGATAAAAACATGGTTTGTAGATTAAGGAAAGCTTTATATGGATTGAAATAGGCACCTAGAGCTTGGTATGCAAGGCTAGATAAATATCTTTTGAAGCTTGGTTTCACTAAAGGTAATGTTGATGGTAATCTATATTATAAACTCACTGATGATGATATACTAATTATTGAGGTGTTTGTTCATGACATCATTTTTGGAGGTGAAGATAAGTTGTGCATGGAATTTTCAAAAAATATGGAGAAATAATTTGAAATGTCTGTGATTGGGGAAATGCAATTTTTCTTAGGTTTGTAGATTACTCAGACTGATAAAGGTATTTTCATTTGTCAAACTAAGTATGCTAGGGAATTGTTGAGGAAATTTGGTATGGAAGACTCTAAACCGGTAAGTACTCCTATGGTTACAAGTGAGAAATTGACAAGGAAAGATGAATCTGTACCAGTAAATCCTACAAGGTACAAGTCTATGATTAGACATCTGCTATATTTGACTCAGACTAGGCCTGATATAATGAATGTTGTTTGCATTACATCAAGATATCAAAGTGATCCTAGAGAAAATCATGAGAGTGTGGAGAAAATTATTTTTAGATACTTGCAAGATACATCCGAATATGGTTTGTGGTACCCTAAGGATGATGATTTTACTTTATGTGCATATACAAATGCAGATTGGGCAGGTGATGCTGATGACCGAAAAAGTACTTCCGGTGGAGCTTTCTTTCTTGGAAAGAAACTTATTTCATGGATCAGCAAGAAACAATCATGTACTCCTTTATCTACTGTTGAAGCTGAGTATGTTGTTGCTGCTACTAATTGTACACAAGTTCTATGGATTAAGCAAATGTTGAAGGACATTAAAGTGCATTGCATTGGACCGGTAGTTATTCACTATGATAACTCTGCTACTATAGACATATCAAAGAATATGGCATTTCACTCTAAGAGAAAGCACATATCTATCAAGTATAAATTTTTGAAGGATAAGGTGGAAGAAAATGAGGCTAGATTGGTTTATGTGAACACTAAAGAGCAGATTGTAGATATTTTCACTAAACCATTGCCTAAAGAATCATTTGAGTACCTCAGAGACAAATTAGGGGTTTCTGCCCCTCCGACAAAAAACTGATTGAAGCTTTTTGTCATCAGTCTAGTATGCATTATCAGAGATATTATTCATTCTAGATTGATGTGGTGACGCTACTACTTAGGGGGGTTAGTTAGCCTTGTGATTCAGTGGTTTATGTTTTTTCTTTGATATTTATGCCAGATCTTTGGCATTGATATCAAAGGAGGAGAGATATTCATGTGAAAAACTTAAGGGATATATACATTAGGGGGGGGGGAATTTGCAAAACTTAATTGTGATGTCATTTACAGGGAGAGTATGGATCAAAACTTTATTACTACATTCTTTTGTGGGAGATTTGTTTGGCATTTCTTGGCACTTGGATGTTTTTCACATCTAGTGTTACCATCAATACCAAAGGGGGAGATTGTTGGCCATTCGGACGAATTGATTATGTGTTGCATTGATGTTTTGTCATTGATGTCAACACTAGCATTTTTGGTTGCTTTACCGGTATCCTTCTGGTCCCAGTAGGTTGTTTGGTTTCTGGTTGGATTAGATCATGATGATCCAGTATGCTCCAGTATGTTTTGGCATATGGAATTGGATTAGATCTACTATTCATGCTGGTTAGATTCATGTCTGGAATTCAGTTGGTTTTGATTTGGTGATCGGATGCTATCATGTATGTTGGTAAGCCTGGTTTGATGATCTAGTGAGGGTTTCACCGACAGACCTTTGATGAAGAACTTTCATATTATGCATAAGAGGTGTTGGTGTGGCTTCTAGTGGAGATTCAAGATGCTGATGAGGATCATGTTTAAGACTTGGTTGATTGGGATCATTTCTTTGGCATGTGTGGACCTATCTGATATTATCTAGGTTATGAATCGACTTGATGTAACATTTTGTTTGGACTTATTGATGTGTTTCTGGGATGTCTTATGGGTTGGATAGTATTTGTTTGGTCTTAGGCCGACATGTTTTGTAATTATGTAATTTATTTATTATTTGGTGGTTGACCTTATTATTTGTGTGGTCGAGGGTTTGTATATATGATGTAAGATCTTATTGTAGATCATATGTAAGAGATATGGATATGTAAGGAGCGAATAATGTAATAAGCATTCATGTAGAGGATTTGGTCGATCATTGGTGATAGAGTTGGGTTTATGTAAGAGGATTTAGTCCTCTGGTATTGAGCTTAACTGGAACTGTACTCAGGCATAGGAGATGCTATTATTGCAGTTCATTCTCTCTTCCGGGTTGTAGTCTAGATTTTTATGTAGTCAGTGAGACTCCTTTTGTGATGAGCAGTGTGCTCTAGGTTGTTGGCCTTCCCGCAAGTGCAGGCCCCTCATTTGTAATCACATACTTACTGCAAAATTATTATCTGACTATGGGTAGGCTTCCCACCATGTTTTTTCCCTTTACTAGGTTTTCCACATACAAATCTAAGTGTCATGTGGATGGTATTTATTCTTTAATTGTTGTTTGTGTTTAATTGGTATATCTGCTATTTCGGTAATTGGTTTATGTATTCCAGTATTGATCTTTTGGGTTTTGGTATTAAAGTTTTAATTGCTTAAGGTTCTAGTAATCTGGTGACAACTGATTCAGCCCCCCCCCCTCTTAGTTGTCTTTTGTTGAACTGTCTAACACCAACTCAGTGTTGTCCCACCTACAGTAAAGACATAAACAGTAGTACTCTACCTAGTATTAATATCCCCTACCAAATTTAAGTCTACATAACCTACAAAATCAGTATTAGGGCCCCCAAAACATAAATGTTTATTGGATGTACCTCTCAAACACCTAAGAACCCATTTTATTGCATTCCAATGCTCCAATCCAAGATTACTCATATACCTGCTTATGACTCCAACAGCATGTGCAATATCCGGTCTTGTGCATACCATAGAATACATTGAACTTCCTACAATTGAAGCATATGGTACCTCAGACATTTTGTCTTTCTCCTCTTGTGTCTTGGAACACACCTCCTTAGTCAATTTCAAATGACTAGGCAAAGGTGTGATGACAATTTTGCATTATCCATATGGAATCTCTTCAACACCTTTTCAACATAACTAGCTTGAGATAGAGTTAATTTTTTGTTTTTCCTATCTCTGCAAATTTTCATACCAAGGATTTGTTTTTCTTTCCCCAAATCCTTCATAAAAAATTAGTTTGCACTATCTTTAATGTGATCCATGTTAGACCTTGCTGCAAGCATGTCATCAACATATAAACACAAAATAATTTAGCTATCATTATCCAACCTCTTAAAAATAAACACAGTGGTCATAATTACACCTGTTGTAGCCTTGCTCGACCATTAAAATATCAAATTTCAAGTACCATTGACGAGTTGCTTGTTTCAAGCCATATAAACTCTTCTACAATCTGCACACCAATTTCTCCTTACCTTTGACCTCAAATCCTTGGGGTTGTTCCATATATATCTCCTCTTCCAAATCACCATGGAGAAAGGAAGTTTTCACATCTAGCTATTCCAAATGCAAATCTTTAGCAACCACAATACTTAAAACAGTATGAATAAAAGTCATCTTAACAACTAGAGAAAAAATCTTACCAAAATCAATGCCCTTTTTCTGTGCAAATCCTTTCACAACTAACCTAGCTTTAAATTTGTGATTACCTCCATCTTCCTCTTTCGGCCTATAAACCCATTTATTTTGTAAAGCCTTTTTACCTGCAAGCAACTTACATAATTCCCAAGCCTGATTTTTTTGTAAGGAGACCATTTCTTCTTTCATTGTAAGCTCCCATTGAACCTTTATATCCACCTGCATAGCTTCATCATATCCTTTTGGTTCACCAATATATGTTAACAAAATAGAATACAAAGAGAGGGAGAACCTTTCAAAAGGTCTACTTAACCTTGTTGGTTGTCTTACATTCACTAGAGTTTATGGTATTTCTGGTTGTTGTTGTGGAGCATGAGGAACCACTAGAACATCACTATCTGGAGTATCATCTAGCACCACATAATCCTTTTCTTTCTTCTCATGCTGCTACACCTGATCTTTGTACAACACCTTCTCATTGAATACAAGATCCCTTCTTATCATGTTTTTTTTATTTTCAACATCCCAAAGCCTATAACCAAATTCATCAATGTCATATCCAATGAAAATACATTTTTTTCATTTTGCATCCATCTTGGTTGTATTTTCAAAATCTATATATGCAAATGCTTCACATTCGAAGGTTTTGAGAAAAGAATATCTCACATTCTTACATGTCCATGCTTCCTTTGGAATACCATGGCTGAAAGGAGTTGAAGGACCTGTATTAATTAAATATATAGAAAAATTGATAGCCTCTTCCCACATGTTTAAAGGTAGCCCAACATGAAATCTCATGCACTCAGCCACTCCATTTTATTTGGAGTCCCTGGAACCATTTCTACCTATGAATTCTATTAAAGGAACAATAATCCTCAAATTATTTGTTGCAATATTCACCACCATTATCAGATCTGAGAAATTTTAATCTTTCACCTGTCTCATTCTCAAACGAGCTTCTCCATTTCTTAAATGTTTCAAAAACATCAAATATTTGCCTAAGGAAATAAATCCAAACCATCCTAGTTGCATCATCTATGAATGTAACATAATACTAAGAGCCACCGAGAGAAGATACCTGAGTTGGTTCCCATACATATGAATGCACAAGCTCCAACTTTTCATCTTTCTTCTACTTCCCATCCTTGAGAAAACTAACTCTCTTTCGTTTTCCATATACACAACTTTCACAGAAATCCATATTAATGCATTTCAGACCTAGTAAAAGATTTTTAGAATGAAGTGCCTTCATACCTTTTTCACTCATATGCCCAAGTCTGTTGTGCCATAGTGTTGTCTCAAAACCTGCAACAACTATTTTTCATTTCTTCCTTTGAATCTGCAACAACTGTTCCTAAATTTGTTTGGGTTTTTTTTACAAACACTAAAGTAGAAGGAAAAGTATGACCTATACAAAGATATAAGGTTCCTACTTTCACGCCTTTTGCTACTATCAAGGCACCTCTTTAATGTTGGCAACAATGCAAAAAACTGAGAGGGGGGCTGAATCAATTTGCACAAAAACTTACTGCAACTTAAACCACAAAACGGGTCTGATAATTAATAGTTAAAGCATGAAACAACACCACATCAATAACACACATAACACCAAGATTATCGATGTGAAAAACCTAGTTAAGGGAAAAACCATGATGGGAAACTACCCCACAATGAGATAATACCTTGTCAGAAGTAAATGTGAATATTACAATGGGGAATGCACATGCATTCAAGCACACTGCCTAGAGCCAACTGCTCAAAATAAGAAACCCAGGAAAGCTACAACTTTAAGAGATGGCTCACTACCTTATAGGAAGTCTCATTGACTTAAAAAAACATTTGGACTACAATCTGGATCACATGAACTATGAAAGTAGCATCTCCATATGCTTGAGTATAGTTTTGGTGAAGAACACAGACTTCTCTACAACACTTCTCTTCTCCTCTTCACACTTCTAAAAGATCAAATCACTTGTTCTCACATACAACTCAATCATACACTCACAAATAAAATGCAAACACTCATAGACATACATCTTGCATGATTATTATTCTTATTTATACAAACCCTCAACCCATGAAATTGAGGTCGGCTAAACCCTCAATACGATTTACAAACTAATATCCTCACATGCTACAAAAAATGCATGCAGACCAAAACAATGTCGGCTAAGACATAGTCTAGACCCAAATCAAGACCACAAATAAGAAACACCTCCGACAATTACACCTCGATCATCTGCAACACGCTACAACCACCAAGAATATTGCATAACATGAAGAACATCACTAGACAAGGAAAATATTCAATAACACACACAATAATCAATGCGGACCACCAATACACATATAACATGATCTAGAGACATTCACAAGCAACATAAATTGCACTACAACAACTCGATTAACCAAAATCATCATCCTCTCTCTATCGGACCTTGAGAACATCAACATAACTGACTGTCAACCTAAAAGGTTTTCTTGTGGATTTCCAAATCATGAACCAAACGAATTGAGGACACACATCAAAGTCAAGAACACATCCCACACATCCGCAACAAAAGATATAACAATTCTAAAGCAATACAGAGCACAAATTAGAATACTAAATAACATGAACAATTGCATAACATCCCCAATACTGGATCCCATGACTCAATTAGATCATCATGTGAACCTCTACTAATGGCAATGAACCATCTACAGACAACATACCAAAAACCCTTTAAACCACATTAGCTCATCTACAATACATGAGCTAAACCAACTCATTCCATCAAACTGCAATACTAGAATACATAGAAAACTTTCCAATAGTCTCCTCATCAACAATCTCCACATATATTTATATCAATGACAACATATCAATCAATGTCCAACATTGAAACCTTCCAATTTTTATCATTAAAAGTAACTGTGCAACCTTCATCACCTAGCTACCCTGCTGAAATTAAATTCCTACTCAACCTTGGAACGTGCCTTGCCTCTTGTAGTAGCCAATGATTCTCATTCTACAAATTAATCTTAATTCTTCTCTTTCCAACAATCTGAAAGGGTTCATTATCTCCCAAATAAACCAGCCCAAAATCCTCTTTGACATAATCAATAAAATATATTCTATGGGATGTAGTATGAAATGAGGCCCCTGAATCTAAAACCCATGAATCATCAGCATTATCTAAGGAAAGATCCAAAGCATCATCTTCAAACTTATTACTTACCACATTTTCCCCCTTATTACCTTATTGTTTATCTCCTTCTTTATTCCTCTGAGACCAGCAATATTTCTTCAGATGACCTTGTTTCCCACAGTACCAACAATATTTTGGTCCTCTTGATTGGGACCTCTTTTCCTTTGATTTTCCTATGACTTTTTACAACCTCCAAAACCTTTTCCTCTCTCCTTTGATCTGCCCATGCTTTCTGCATTCAAAACAATACCTGATGTGGATCCACATGAGCTTTTCCTATGAATTTCCTCACATAGAATAACACCAACAACATCATCAAATTTTAGGGTATTTGAACTATAAATAGAGTTACTAACTGCCATTACCAAACTATTCCAGCTTTCAGGCAAAGATCATAATATCAATAGAGCTCTAACTTCTTCATTGAAATTTACCTTTACAAAAGTCAATTGACAAGTAATCGTATTAACTCATTTAAATGATCTATCACAGATCCACCTTCAATCATTTACAAATTAAACAAATGCTTCATGAGAAATACCTTATTTGAGGCTAAGGGTTTTTCATACAATTTGGCCAAATCTTTCATCATATCTTCTATTATCTTCGCTTATGTTATATTGAATGCTACAGATGGTGTCAAGCATGTCAAATGGTTCCCAATGCCTTTCTATCCAAAATATCCCAATCATAATCACTTATTGTTGATAGTTTCTTGGATTTCCCTTCCAATGGCCTCCATAAATCCTTCTGATAGAGATAATCCTCCATCTACATCTTTCATAATTGATAGTTCTGCCCATTGAATTTTTCTACCTTTAATTTATCCTCGTCTGCCATTTCTCCCACTTAACCATGAGACTCCCACTCAACCATGAGACCTTCCTCCAAATGATAATTAAACACAACCTACTTTCATACCACTTGTTAGGAATTGCACGCAAAAAAATATTAACTATATACAAATAAAGATTAAATAGAGGAATGAAAACACAAAAATAATAACAATGAGGAGACAATTTTTAACATGGTTCACCCAAACTCGAGCTACATCTTCCAAACAGAGAGTCCAATATTATTATCCAGCAAATCGAATCAATTACAACTAGCAATCTCTTGCAACTCAATACCGCTAAAAAAAAACTACAAAATTCTCTACAAAAAAAACCCCAGCCCTTAGCCTTTGATCAAGACTTATGTTGGTTACAAAAATAGGGCTACAACATGTCATCCAATAGAAAAATTACACCTAGTGCCTTCATATAAAACTAAGTCATTTGGGGCTGACGAGGCGCTACCCCTCAACCCCACCTTGTATCACGACAGGGAGTGCACCAACGACGCTACCCCTAGACCCCACAAGGGGTGCAACCCCTTGACCCTGCCTTAGGGGTGCTGCCCCCAAACCCTCGTTAAATAATTTGGGGGGAAACTGCACTGATAGAAGGATAAATTTAACCTCTGAGTCTGATTAGGCTCCATATAACAACACCAAATGCCCTTTTCCACCCAAAACAAGGTGAACAAGCCAAGAAGGGGGTGCACTCAACTCAAGACAAGGATTTAGATCATCATGTAGACAAATGGAATCATTTTTGCAATACAAAGGCTATAAACAAACTTGGATAAGAGCTAACAGAGAACACACTAAGGCAAGGGCACAAAAAGTGGTGCAAATTGTAGAAGGTTACATTTTACGACACTACAAGTTATAATATTGGGCAAATAAAAAATAAAAGGCCAACCCAAAAGAGGAAAAAATGGCAAAATAGACATAATAGGTGGGGTGCCAAGATTGGCTCTATTTGGGGATGTGTTTCTCTTGCAAGAATAGTGAGAATTTGTATCTCCAAGAGTAGTTTGAAAAGGGGAGTAGTAGGAACCAAGACTAACTCAGAACACACCATGACAAATTGAGGTCATGACACAAAAATAATTGTATGTACAAAGGCACAACAAAATTACATCATGGATAAGTAGTGTTTGAGGTGTTGACCATGAATTGGTAGCTTCATAAAATCTTCATCAAGGATCCTAAGGTAGAAAATTCCTTGACCAATTTCTTCAATAATTTTAGAAGGATCAACCCAATAAGGCATCAAATTTTCTATGTTTTCCCTTTTCTTCTAACTTGAAAATCCACATGTGAGGACAAGATCTCCAATATTAAACTCCCTCATGAAATCTCTCTTATCAAAGAGGTAATTCACCTTTCTTTGTCCCAAAAAAATTCTCTCATAGGTAGTCGTCTTAGGTTATTCCAACTCATGATTATTTGAAAAATAGAACTTTATTCTTCCCCTTCAATATACTGTATTAATCTATAGACTCATAAATCAAGGTTAATTGGAAACTTGGCTTCAACACCATACTCTAATTCAAATGGACTCTTCCCTATATCCTTCTTGTAGGTTACCCTATTTTACCAAACAACAAACTTTAACTTATCATCCTATCCTTTCTTTTTTGAATCCAAAGTTTTTTTTTATGTTCATGATGCATTTGTTTTTTATTAATAAAGCAAAAAAACAAGGGTGTTGACCCTATACAAAGACAAGCCAAAAATGCTACAAAAAAATTGGTCAATAACACCTCTAACAAAAAGGTCCAAAACAACCCATTTACAACACACTAGTAGAGAAACTAGTAACGCACATCAAGGGTGGGTAGAATTTTCACCCACAACTCAAGGAATAGTTTGGGAAGAAAAGGAATAACAATCTTTCCTTTGTCGGTGATGCATTTGTTACTTGACTTATCTTGACCATTTTGTTGATGATGATAAGGTGATGAATGTGTTAAAGAGATCCCATACTCTAAACATATCAATAAATTCCTTGGATCTGAAACACACTACATTATTAGTAATGATCTTTGATGGCACAACAAACTTGGTAATTGTGTTATAAATTATGAACTCAATTACAACCTTTGAAGTTGCATTGATTGGGGTAATTGCCTCCCATCTATTTTGTAGAGTAATAAATGGCTACCAATATCTATATGTAACTATTGTTGGACCTTTCAGTTATTTCTCCTATTAAATCAATGCCCTATTATTGGAATGGATCCTCTATTGAAATGGTAGTGATAGGAAATGCACCTGAAAACATCAAATTTTTAGAGAACTTTTAGCAAGCATTGCATCCTTTCATAAACTTGGCCATGAACTTGAATAATGTTTCCCACTGGTAACCCACTCTCATAATATCATTAGCGGTGGTCTTTAAGATGTAATATCCACCACACAACCTTTGGTGACATTCTTCAATAGCATTCATGGAATGTTCACCGTCTAGACACCTTAGGAGCACACTTTCAAGATTTATCCACACGAGTTGTCCTTTCAATAGTACATATCTTTGAGCTTTAAATTGTAATGTCCTATTTTTCTTATCATTTAACTCGAGAGAATAATTTAGGTTTTAGAAAATAAAATATTGTGTCCTTATGCCAAGAACATCCCTTCAACAAACATGGAACAATAGCTAGATCAGAATTTACTTCATGTACTCCAACAACTTCCAAATTTTATTTAGTTATTAACTTTTCTAGGTCTAACTAGCTTGGTTGTTTGAACTTATATGTCATACTCTTGTATAGTTTTGATCCATCTACATATTTTATTTATGCTTCCTATTGCAATGTGATATCTTTTAAAGAAATATGTGACACAAAGGTTGTTATCTTTTCCCCCACAAGCTAGTATACAAAATTTCATTACCTTAATAAGAGCATAGGAACGTCACAAAATAATTCAATTCAACATCTCATAGGGATTTTTTGAGGAAATCTATTGGCTATTCATATCCTTCACTATTTTTATGGAGTACAACAACAACAATTGTGTAGAAATGTGTAAAAGAAAATAATTAGAAAGGTTTAAAATAGTCTGCACTTGTCAACATTAGTGCCTTCTTCGATGCATCTTTGATTTTTTAGAATGAATCAATTGATTCCTTATCCTAGCTTGATGATCATCCATTTTTTCGATACCTTCAAAATGGCCTTATCCTTCTCATCAAAGTTGGGGACAAACCTTCTCACAAATTTATCTACCCAAAGAAAGATTGGATTTCCTTAGCTATCTTGGGTTAGGGGTGTATATGGTGAAAATGGATAACAATAATAACAATATTGAAAGGCTAAATAGATTCAACCACAAAACCCTAGCCTAACAATCAACAAAGATCCACCATAACATATGAAGATTACCTAAGACAATGCAAATCACATGAAATCACAAAGATTATACCATCACATGTCCAATAGGGTTTTGATCTCCATTCTTCCTATCTCCATTGATCTTGCTTGATATATTTGCTCTCAAATTTTATGTGCACAAGAGCTCAACAAAGAACGGAATGTGGTTGCAAGTAGGATCGTAGTGTAGTCAAAATGATCATTAGGGTTTGATAATGAAGGAAGCATCTTCTTAAATAGAAGACACAATATGAAATGGAGGGATAAGATTGAGAGGTGTAAAAGGAGGTCGGCTAGGATTAGAGGGTAGGTAAAAGAAATACCAAAATAATGAAAGGGGTAGGTAGTGTATGAATTAAGAGATGAATGACATGTGTCATGTGTAGAAAAGGCTAATGAATTAATTAAATAAATAAAGATTTATTTAATTAATAGAAGAAGTAGGATAATTAAATAAATAAGAATATTTAAATTTAGGAAAAGGATAATTTAAATAAATAAAATATATTTATTTAAATGAGAAATAAGGCTAGAAGAGTATAAATGAATTAATTAAATAAATAAAGATTTATTTAATTAATAGAAGAATTAGGCTTAGATAATTAAATAAATAAAATATTTATTTAATTAGACTGGACAATTTTAGGTGTCTACAAGGGGATAAGTTCAATGGATTTGTCATGTTTTGGATCAATCCTTACCATGTCCTTAGACAAGGCATGCTCAAGAATGTATTCCTCTTCCACATCAAAATATACTTCTTGGGACTCAAAGATAGCCCATATTCTAAGCACCTTTGGAAGATAAACTCTAAGTGTTTGCAATGACATTTTTTTCCTTGGAGTAAGCAATAAAATCATCTTGGTATACAATTATAAGGCCTTCAAAAGCTACATCCATAGATATTTTAAGTGTGACTCTGATGTTCTTCAATCTAAACGGAACTCTATCATATACAAAAGTTTCCATTTAGTGGTAAAGTTTGTCTTATGTTGCTCTTAATATTTGACCATGACTTGATTGTAACTTGAGAAGTCATCCATCATAAATGTCAGCTCAGACCTTGTCACCTGTTGTAGCATATGGTCCGCATTGGGCAATAGATAGTTTTCCTTAAGGGACTTGATATTCAAATTTTTAAAATCCATGTACATCCTAATGTATCCATTATATTTTTATAAGAACAAACTTGGAAACCCATTCCAAATGTCTAATTAGTATGATAATACCCCTTCTTTTAGCTTCATCACTCCTTTTGCATTTGAGAGGTGAGATTAGTTTTGATAGGCTGTTCCTTTTGTATAGATGGTGATACACTCAAAAGGGTACATTTTCAAAAACAAAGCTCAAATGTTAATAAGTTAGTTTCCAACCAAAAACCATCACAAATGAACTAAAAATCCTTAAATGCATATCAAAAGAGAATGAAAGCATACAAAGAGAGAATAAACACAATAAAATAGGAGCAAAAAGACTCCCTAAGATGCCCCCATGATGTTTGGTGGCTCTCCCTTGTTCTTATCCTCTCTAAGATCCAAAGTTATGCTTGAGTGTGGCCCTCAATTTTTAGCATGAAACCATGGATGCCAAATGAAGGATTGAAAGTGGTTGAAGATGAAGTGTTGATGCTATGCAAATGCTTAGACAAGTATTTGTATGAAAAATCTCAAGTGTGGGTGCTATACAACTATAGTAAAACTACTAAAATGCTTCCTCCTTTACTTGAGGATGAGGGTTCTATTTATAGGCAAAATAGTGTATTGAAGGGTCAAGATTGATTTGGCTTGTGGAGAGCTAGGATTGCACAATCCTCAATCCATGTGATAGTTTTCAAACTAATCCTATGTTGATAAGTGTCATTATGAGAGGGCTTGAGAGGAGAGGGAAGAAACATTTAATGCCTAAGGGGACATGAGGGTAACCTCATGCGGTTAGGTTATTGGATAAAGATATTATCCAATGGGTAAACTTTTGTGCAAAGTTTACCCATGGTGTTAGGTTTTGACCAAAGGGACAAGACCCATGTGGGTTAGTGTGTTGAAGAAGAGAAAGCCTTTAAGGCTTTGTAAGAGTCTTAAATGTCTTTGGAATAATTAACTTGTTGAAGGCAAAATGGCTTTAAATGTTTTTGAGAAGTGACTCCTTCCTAATCCTTAGTTTAGGAATGTGCAAATGATTAGAGATGGGTTTAGGCTAATTAGAAGGAGTTAGAAGATTCTAGAAGAAAGGTTAGTGAGGAAGTTGGCTTTGTAGGAGAATGCAAGTGGGTGATGGTAAATAGGATTTTTAAATAAATATAAATTTATTTAAATGTGTGTGTGCAACTTGTATTTGGATAGATACTTAAATAAATATTGATTTATTTAAATGTGAGAAGGGTATTTAATTCAATGTAAATTTAATTAAATGTGAAAGAGGGTTTTTAAATAAATATTTGATTTATTTAATATCAGAGGAAAGGGTGAGATTAAATAAATTGATAAATTTATTTAATAGTTGGACTATAGTTAGTAATTTTAATTTAAATAAATTTATGAAATTTATTTAATTAAAATAGTAGAATGGGATCGAAATGGATTAATTAAATGTGAATTTAATTAATAGAAGAATATCAGTGCATTAAACAAATATTAAATATTTATTTAATTAGTAGAGAGATTTATGTGACTACAGATGGATTTATACCAGACTAATGAAATGGTATGTTGGAACAAGTCATCTCTATAAGCCTTTGGTTCATCATAAGACCAAGAAAAATAATTTTTTATACTTTCTAAATAATTTTATTAGCATTTGCTTCTATGATGATCTTAATATGTTACCAATATAAATTATTTTGGGAGTTAAATCAGTTCCTAAATTTAGACCTTTTATATCTTCACCAACCAACACTACCAAACATTCTTTCTAAATCAACTAGACCTCTGGAACGGTACTTGTTTTAAAGTGGATAATTTTATTTGCAAAGAGAGTCTCATTTCCTTCTTCAGCATTCTCCACTATGGGTTGACATGGTTATCAAAATGATGAATGCTATTTAAGATCGCATATATTAGTTGATCATCATTGATGACTTGCCAACTATAAATGTTATCTAGAATACTAAGCTCAGTAAGAGCTTCAACATCATACTTGCAATGGGGAGACATGAGAAGCATCAATCCTTGAGAATAACATCACAATAAAATCATCCACCATATTAGTTTAAGTCTCAATCCAAACGATGTTGAATGCACCAAAAAAATCAATAGTATCCCTAACAGCATTACTATGCATTCTATGTCTCTTTTATTTTGTAGCATATGTGCCTCAAAATTGAAACACTACAATCTCTAAATAATCATGCACTCAAATAAATTAGATCAAATACTTCTAATTCATATTAAAATCAAGAATAAAAGCTTCATGTTTTTCTAATTATTGGTGCAATCAAAGTTCAATCTAAAGTTGAACTTTTAATCTTTTCACTTAAGGGACCAATAACACAATACCTAAACCATTATGTTATGGTGCAAGGGCACTCCTTCAACATGATCATTCAGGCTTAGAGGAGGAAGGATAAGACCTTAAACATGTCCTAGGATGTTTTCCTTGTGTTTGTAATAAAAGACCCCATCTTGTGAGCCAAACTCCTATTTTGACATCTTGATAGGCCAATTAGGACTTTTGGATAAAAGGGGACTAAGTATGCTTAGGTTAGGTTTTTCCTAGTTAATTTAGTTTTTTTATGTGCTTATAGGGTTTTTATAGGTGTTATTCTTGATCCAAGTCATTCGGATGCAAGAAATGACATTTTTGACAACTTTGTCAAAAGTTGTCATGAGCAACTTTTGTGCAACTTTTTGATTTTTTGTTGTTTTAACTCCTCCAATGGATCTAACCTCTTGTTTTCCATTGGGATAATTTTTAGAGGGGTATAAACACCTTGTGGACACAATTCCCAAGGAGAGACTATATGGAGAAAGTTTTATGATTGCAAGCAATAAAGAAATTATGAGTTTTTCCTGCAAACTGTGAGGTTTTGGAAAGGGGTACGGAGTTGTACAGATTGGGACCCATGCCCAATATTTTGATCTTGTTAGTGTAGTTAGTTACCAATTAT
Organism: Cryptomeria japonica; assembly: GCF_030272615.1. NCBI lineage: Eukaryota > Viridiplantae > Streptophyta > Pinopsida > Cupressales > Cupressaceae > Cryptomeria > Cryptomeria japonica. The sequence continues at coordinate 104,433,354 of NC_081415.1, forward strand.
TTGGTCTTGATTTTAGTTCTTGATCATTTTTTTTACTCCAGATATCTAAGTTTTGTTGTAGCTACCCAAAAAACCAGGGTTTTGCCTAGGGTTTTTCCTTCCCATGGCCATAACTTGCAACCTGTTCATCTAAAACTAATGTAAGTGGATGGGATGCAAGTGTGGCCTATTTATTCTATGATTATAAAGGAATTTTATAGGTGGGGAAAGGGAGATTTGCATTTGATCAGTCCCTAGGTAGACATCTGATCTATGTGGCTACCTAGCACTTACACTGCAATAATTACCCTAGAAGACAATTGGCGATGATTCCAGGCATGTAACCATGGAATCTATGATGGTTTATGGTTCCCCACATTCCCATGAGGTTTTGGTTGTAAGGTGTGTCCATTATGATATAGTTGCTTTACAAATGGAGGCCTAATTAGCCCTTTAAGATAGTTGGTCATCACCGGGTTTAGACCTTTCCTTGCCAGATACTGACTTATCCTTTTGGAGGATTGTGTAAGACCATAAAGGGTATCTGAATCTATGATTTATTTACTAGAGTGTTTGGAAAATTTTAGACTTAAGGTCCCATTACCCGTCTCCAAGGACTATAAGTAAATAGGCCCAATTGTGAAGATGTCATAAGGAATTGAGTTGAATCCTTGAAACCAGTGTTTGGTCTAGTCCATGTGAGTGTAGTATGATCCAAAATAGGTGTTCTAAAGGTTAGGAACCTCAGGAGGATTCATGATGCACATTGGAGAAAGTTGCCTAATTTGAGTAGTATGAACCTTGGAGTGAAATGAGAAGTTGGAACTAAGATTGCAGAGTCTTTCTTTGTAGGATCCTATTGGTGTGTTCAGGGGCTAGTGTCATACATCTTGAAGTGTTTGACAAGATACAAGGAGGACTCTACATCAATTGGTATCAGAGCTAGTAACAGCTTTGGTAAAGAGATAGTAATTTTGAGAAAATGGCAGAGAGAGAGGAAGAAGTCCCTAGGGGACCAATCACCAACATGGAATTGGAAAAGATTGTGAGAGAGTAGGCCAATGCTTACAAGGCCATGCAAAAGGAGATGGAGAGATTGAGGGGTAGATTAGATGGGAAGGAAGATGGAGGCACTGGTAGCAATGAAGAAGGGGATCAAGATGAGATCCCTATGTCAGAGGAAGAGGTGATTCCTCCTAACCAGAGGCACTTCCTTAATGCCATCAAGTCCATGGAGAGAAGAACCATGGAGCAGAAGATTGATTTGTCTACTTTCACTGGGAAGATGGAACCAGGTGTAGTGGTGGATTGGATAGACTCCATGTCCAGTTTCTTTGAATGTGAAGACATTCTAGGGCACCAGAAGGTGAAGATTTCTAAATCCAAGTTGAAGGGAGCCGCCCTAACTTGGTAAAACTTTCTCCAGGAAGAGAGAGAAAAGGACAACAAACCCAAGATTGTTTCTTGGAAAAAGATGCTTTCCTTAGTAAAGGAGGCTTATGTACCCAAGGATTATAAAGTTCAACTCCACAAGAGGAGGCAAAATCTCAAGCAGAAGGAGATGGATGTGAACTCTTACACTGAGGAGTTCCAAAGGCAATGTATGAAGACTAAGACAAAGGAGGAGGAGAGTGAAAAGGTTGCCTGGTACCTAAATGGATTAAGGTACAACATCCAAGAAGAACTAAACCTCCTTATCTTGGGTACAGTTGGTAAATATCATCAACTTGCCATCAAGTTGGAAGAGAAAATCAAAACGAGACAAGAGAAGAATAATAAAGGAAGAGGAAGATAGCAGAGAGGGGGAAGAATTTTTTTCAGAGGTAAGGGAAATGGTTTTGGAAACCAAGGTGAAACAAATCAAGAAGGCACTAAAGGAGAAAGTAGTCAAAATAACAATGGAGGATACAATTAGAGGGGTAACTTCAGAGGAAGAAGACCACCATTTAGGGGAATATCTCAAGGTAGAGGTCCAATCAGATGTTATAACTGCAATCAAGAAGGGCACATGGCCAATAGGTGTCCTAACAAGCCTACTAGTTCCATGGGGGAAAGAAGAAGTAACTTGATCCAAGAATTTGATTGCCAAAGTGTGGCAAGTGCAAATACATACCAAAGAGTCAATACTCCTAATAGCTATGGTTACCCTGAAAGAGGTGAATCTTTGATGATCAGGAGAGCAGTAACTACCAGGAAGATGGCTGACAAAGAACCCCCATAGAGAAAGTCTCTATTCAAGACCACTTCCAAAGCAGGTGGAAAGGTATGCAAGGTTCTAATAGATTCTAGATCAACTGAAAACTTTGTGTCTCTAGAAATGGTGGAGAAGATAAAATTGAGAAGACTACCTCACCCTTTCCCCTACAAGGTCTCATGGCTCACCTAAGGTCAGCAAGATGTTGTGGAAGAGCAGGCTTGGGTAGAATTCCATATTGGAGCCTATAAGGATAGGTTGTTGTTTAAAATTCTAAAGATGGATGCTTGCCATCTCCTATTTGGGAGAGCGTGGAAATTTAATTTGAACGCACAACATGATGATTCTAGGAACACATATTCAATCACCAAAGATGGTAAGGTGATAGAGTTGTTACCTTTGATGGAGAGTGAGGGGGAAACAAAACCAAAGGAGGATAAGGTGTTGGTGGTAGGAGGAAAGCAATTCTTGAAGAAGATAGTAGATGAAGGCATTGTTTGTTATGCTCTTATTCCTAGTCCCAAAGTGACAAAGGTGGAGAAGTCTGAAGAAAAGAAAGGAGACAGATTGAGGTTGGTTGACCCTGCAGTATAATAGTTACTAAACAAGTACAATGATGTCATCTCTGCTGGCATGCCAAGGACACTACCTCCTATGAGGGATATAAATCATTACATAGACCTTATACCTGGATCCACCCTGCCTAACAAAGTAGCATATAAGCTCGCCTTGGATCAGAATGTTGAGATGGCAAAACAGGTTGAAGAACTATTAGAGTCCAGACTGATTGGCAAAAGTTTGAGCCCATGTGTAGTCCCTACAGTCTTGGCACCCAAAAAGGAAGGCACTTGGATAATTTGCACAGACTCGAGGGCTATCAACAAAATTACTATCAGGTATAGATTTCCAATGCCTAGTATTGAGGATTTGTTAGATTGCTTGGGGGGTGCTAGGTATTTTACAAAAATTGACTTGAAAAATGGCTACCATCATATTAGGAATAGGCTGGGAGATGAGTGGAAGAGTGCATTTAAAACAAATTAGTGGTTGTATGAGTGGAATGCCATTCCCTTTGGCTTATCTAATGTACCAAGTACCTTTATGAGGTTAATGAGTGAATTTTTGAGGGATTTCATAGGAAAATTTGTCATAGTCTACCTAGATGACATTCTAATTTTTAGTCAAACTGAAGAAGAGCACCTAAAACATGTAGACCTAGTCCTAAGGAGATTGTATGAAGAGAAATTAATGATAAATTTGGAAAAGTGTTTCTTTATGCAGGAAGAGATCATTTACTTGGGATTTGTTATCTCATGTGGTGAGTCGAAAATGGATCAAGAAAAGGTGAGTGCTATATTGTCTTGACCTACACCTAGAACAATGAATGATGTAAGAAACTTCCATGGTTTAGCCACATTATATGGGAAATTTATAAGGGGATTTAGCCATATTTGTGCTCCAATGCTTAACACCATAAAGGGAGGACAAAAGTGCAGGTTCAATTGGACTAAAGAGGTAGATAACTCCTTTGAAACATTGAAGAAAAAAATTGCAAAGCGGCCAGTTCTTGCCCTACCTTATTTCAACAAAATCTTCCAAGTGGAATGTGATGCCAATCACATGGCTATTAGGGCAGTGCTTAGTCAAGAAGGAAGGCTCATTTCCTTCTTCAATGAGAAATTAAATGAGGCAAAGAGGAGGTACTCATCCTATGACCTAGAGATGTATGCTCTAGTGCAATCCTTGAAAAAGTGGAGACATTAATTGCTACCAAAGGAGTTCATAGTCTTCATAGACAATCAGGCCCTCATTTTTATAAATAACCAAGAAAAATTGAACCATGGGCATATGAAGTGGGTAGAGACCCTACAAGCCTTCACTTTCACTCTTAAGCATAAGAAAGGGGTCAAGAATAAGGTGGCAGATGCTTTGAGTAGAAGAGTATTAACCACAAATCAGATCCAGTTGGAGAGTGTTGGAATAGACTCCTTGAAGGCTATGTATGAGGATGATGAAGACTTTAGAGAGATTTACAAGGTATGTGCATCTTTTGATGAGTAGTTTCATGTTGATTTCTTTAAATTTCTGATATAACATGGACTATTGTTTAAGGGTGCATAGTTGTGCATACCTAAATTCTCTATGAGACTAAACATAATTAGGGAGAAGCACTGTGGAGCAATGGCAGGCCATTTTGGCCTTGACAAGACACTAGAATTGGTAAAGAGGCACTACTTTTGGCCCAAATTATAGATAGATATCAAGAGATTTGTGGAGACATGTGTGATATGCCAAAAAGAAAAGGGGAAGTCCACCAATGCAAGCTTATACCAGCCTTTACCCATTCCTTCAAGACCATGGGAAAGTATAAGTATGCATTTTATTTTAGGATTGCCTAGGACAAAAAAAGGTTATGATAGTGTTTTTGTAGTGGTGGATAGGTTTAATAAAATGGCATATTTCATGCCATGTAAAACCACTTGTGATGCTTCTTATGTTGTGGACTTATTTTTCGAATAAATTGTCTGAATACATGGTTTGCCTTTTACCATAATCTCTGATAGGGATGTGAAATTGATTGGACACTTTTGGAGGACTCTTTGGAAGAATCTTGGCATAAATATAGCATTCTCCTCAACCTACCATCCCCAAACAGATAGCCAAACTGAAGTTGTAAACAGATCATTGGGAAATCTGCTAAGATGTTTAACTAGGCAATATGGGGAGAAGTGGGATAGCATACTGTCTCATGAAGAATTTTCATATAATGATACAGTAAATATAAGCATTTTTAATTCACCCTTTCAAGTTGGGTATGGCATCCACCCAAGGGGTGTGTTGGAGTTAAGGGAACTACCTCTAGGAGAAGCCATTAGTGCATATGGAGAAACCTTTGGCACTGCCATAAAGGAGATACATGACCAAGTTAAATCTAGCCTTCAACAATCTACAGAAAGATATAAGGCTCATGTTGATAATAAGAAGAGGTATGTCCAGTTTGATGTAGGAGAATTGGTGTGGGTTCACTTGAAGAAGGAAAGACTTCCAAAAGGCAATTAAAAAAAGCTTATGCAAAGGAAGATTGGACCCTGTCAAATCTTGAAAAAATGTGGACAAAATGCTTATGAACTTCAACTCCCACCTAATCTTGGTTTGTCACCCATTTTTAATGTATGTGACTTAACTCTTTACAAATGTAGTGTTGATGCAGGAGAAGAAACCATTCAGGTTGTAGCAGATGATGACATTCCCAAACATGAACCACCAAAATTGCATAAAGTTTTGGACACCAAGGTTGCAAAGAGGACAAGGAACAAAGTATATATGGATTATTTGGTGGCCTGGTAGGGACAACCAGATTTTTAAGCAGTTTGGATGATAGAACAGCAAATCAAAAACCATGGTCCAGACCTGCAGACTCTCATCTCAAGTGGACTTGAGATTTCTTTTTCCGGGAAGTATGGTGCAGGGGCACCCCATCAACATGATTAGTCAGGCTTAGAGGAGGAAGGATAAGACCTTAAACATTTCCTAGGATGTTTTCCTTGTGTTTTCAATCATGCATTTTGTGTTTGTAATAAAAGACCCCATCTTGTGAGCCAAACTCCTATTTTGGCATCTTGATAGGACAATTAGGACTTTTGGACAAAAGGGGACTAAGTATGCTTAGGATAGTTTTTTCCTAGTTATTTTAGTTTTTTTATGTGCTTCTAGGTTGTTTAGAGGTGTTAGTCTTGACCCAAGTTTTATGGGTGCAAGAATTGACATTTTTGACAACTTTGTCAAAAGTTGTCATGAGCAACTTTTGTGCAACTTTTTCAATTTGTGTTGTTTTAACTCCTCCAACAGCTCTAACATCTTATTTTTGGTTGGGAAAAGTTTTAGAGGGGTATAAACACTTTGTGGACACAATTCCCAAGGAGATACTATATGGAGAAAGTTTTATGATTGCAAGCAATAAAGAAATTATGAGTTTTTCCAGCAAACTGTGAGGTTTTGGCATGGGGTACAGAGTTGTACAGATTGGGACCAATCCAAAATTTTGTGATCTTGTTATTTTAGTGAGTTACCAATTATTTTGTCTTTATTTGAGGTCTTGATCATTTTTTTTACTCCAGATATCTAAGTTTTGTTTTAGGTACCCAAAAAAATAGGGTTATGCCTTCCCATGGCCATAACTTGCAACCTGTTCATCTAAAACTCATGGAAGTGGATGGGATGTAAGTGTTTCCTATTTATTATATGATTCCAAAGGCATTTTACATGAGGATAAATGGAGATGTGCATTTGATCAGTCCCTAGGTAGACATCTCTATGTGGCTACCTAGCCCTTAGACTAAAATAATTACCCTAGAAGACAATTGGAAATGATTCCAAGCATGTAACCCTAAAATCTATGATGGTTTATAGTTCCCCACATTCCCATGGGGTTTTGCTTTTAAGGTGTGTCCATTCTGATCTAGCTACTTCACAAATGGAGGCCTAATTAGCCCTTTAGCACAGTTGGTTATCACCGGGTTCAGACCTTTCCTTGCCAGATCTTGACCTCTCATTTTGGAGGATTGTGTAAGACCATAAAGGGTATTTGAAACTATGATTTATTTTCTAGGTTGTTTGGAAAATTTTAGACTTAAGGTCTCATTACCCATCTCCAATGACTACAAGCAAATAGGCCTAATTGTGAAGATCTCATAAGGAATTGGCTTGAATCCTTGAAACCAGTGTTTGTTTTGGTCCATATGAGTGTTTTATGATCCAAAATAGGTGTTTTGAAGGTCAAGAACCTCAGAAGGCTTCATGATGCACATTGGAGCAAGTTACCCAATTTGAGTAGTATGAACCTTAGAGTGAAATGAGAAGTTGGAACTAAGATTGTAGAGTCTTGCTTTGTAGGATCCTATTGGTCTGTTGAGGGGTTAGTGTCATAAATCCTGAAGTGTTTGACAAGATACAAGGACTCTACATCACGTTCTCTTAAACATCCACCATAAAAATGCATATTCCAAACTCTATCATGTTTCAGATGTTGATATATGTGGGGCATATCAAAATCAACCTTCTTATAAATCTCATCATCATAGTTTCCAATGAAAAAATTATGATCCACATCAAAGTAACTTGATTCTATAATTTGTTTGGATTCTCCACAAGAAACATCATTTTCTTTTCCCTGTGCAACTATACTTATTTTCCACACAATATTATGGTAGCATAAGAATAAAAATCCATTTAAATCTATCGCCAATTGAAGTTGTCCACTTTCTAAACAATAACATACCCCACTTAGTTGGACAATCAACTATAATAATATCCATTGAAAAAATTTACTTGGGCATGCAACAATTTTTAGTAGATCATCATTTACTATTGCAATCACATTCACTTCATGAGAATTCATGGCATAATATTTTGAAATTTTCAAGCCTAGGTGATTCATAACTTCTAATGACGTCATATTGTTGAATGCTCTAGAATCTAACATACAATTGTGCACCAACCAACCATTTATTAATAGAGAAGTATAGAATGGGTAAACTTCTTGTTTATTACCTATAAAAAAAATAGCACAAGTATATCTCAAGGGCCTCTTGTATGTTGACATTATACGTCATGTCCTTGGGAACATTTGAAACTTCATTTGTTTAATATAAAACAATGGGGGCGATGAGATATAGCAATGTTCTTTCCTTGTGCTAATAGATTATTAGGTGTTCCCTTACCTAACTTACAATTGAACCTTTATTTGACTCAAATCTTTTGTCATGTCAATTGGTTGATACACACATAAAGGTGTGGAAGGGAAAATTGTCATAACATTAGTATCAAGGACGAAAGGCATCTCCTGGCCATTAGCAACAATTTTCTTTGTATTGACCATTTTCTCAACTTCCTCTACTACTTTGTATTTATCTTTTATTCTTTTATTGTCATGATTCAATACTTTCTATAGGGGTGCATTTGCAAAATGCATATTTTTCCTAAGTAAATACTTTCCCTACATATCTATTTGTTTTTTGTTTTTTTGTTGCGCCAGTCATATCCCTGCAACCCAGCCTAGTGCCCAACCTGCCTTACCTTGGACTTACTTATTGCCAAGTTGAGGCAAGACTAATCCACTAGGGATGTACCAAGCTGCCCAAAATCCAGGTGCATCAGGTGAGTCCAGGCCTCGAAGTTGAACCCAAGACCAACAGGGAGCAAACCCACAGCCCAAGCAAAATCTACTACCCGTGCGAGATATGCCTATCTATTTGTTCTTTTTGCATTGTATTCCTATTGTTTTCTTGATTCAACTATGCAGCTAACACATCTAGGATAGCTACTGTAATAGTGAAAATTAGGGTTTCCAATTGGATGTAGTAAAACCATTAATTTTTCTTAAGGACCATTACATTAGGGAAAGATAGGAATTAGATAGATCTAAACCTAATAGATCTAGATTCTGATCTAATTCCTAGGGGGTCTTGAATGCACCACTTCTTTCCCTTGAGTTGAATTGAATTATTCAATTTGTTTAAATTAGGGTAAATGTGCTAAAATGAAGGTAAAAATGTGAAAATAGTGAACTAGAGTTGTCGGATTGAGACACGCTCCTGGATTTGAGAAATATAAGCGGATTCAGACCTAATCCCCAAAAAAGATCCAAAAATATCAAGACCGTAGTGAAATTCATCCTAGTCCTCTGAACTTTTCATACACCAAAGGGGGTTGATTCATCTTTGCAAATAATGTCGATTCTGAAGATTGCAACTTCGTACCTATTTCCTACACATAGAAAGATGGAGAAATAGGTTGGAAATAGGGGTTTTCCTAAGTCAAACCCCTGTTTAGGAATTAACCTTGATTGAAATATTACAAATACTGAAATAAATAATGAAAGGATATACCTCATATCTGCAATGATAGGTAATGATGATTTACTTCTTGAATGTAATCACATATGTTGTATGAAATGGCATGCACATGACAAAACCCTAATCACACACATATATGCTTGCATATGATTTATTTAATATTTCTCCACAGTTGATGAATGAAGAATGCAATCTTGAAGATCTCTAGAAATGCTTGATGATGAATACTTCAATGCTTGAATGCTTTGGGTCAAATTCTTGGAGTCTTATAATTGCTTAGATCATAAATGAGTTGAGAAGGATACCTGATATAGGGATTCCATAATTGAAATCACCTTTAGGATAACCTAGAATTGATATATTTTTGCACGAAGATGGATTTAAACATTATAATACCACCAAAATATGATCTCGATATTCAAGAAGAAAAACTTGGGACTAGAGAGAATCATCCTGGTCTAACCAACTTTTTTCGAATTTGTAGGGATGTAAGGTATCATGATTACAAAGTAAATCCCAGCTCAGTGCGACAATTCAAAGTGTTTAGATATACAAAATTAGGCCTTGAAGGTTAAAATGGGACCTAATTAGGACTTTAATGAATTAATTAATTAAAAGGATAAAATAAAAAGGGCCACACTTAGGGTTAAGGGCCCAATTTTATGATGTGTGGGGTGGTAAAAGAGGACTTTAGATTTAATTAAATTAATTAATTAAATGCTTAAAGGAAATTTAAAATGCAAAATGCAACACACTAAGGTGAGTGCTAACCTAAGCATGGAATTGTACCACCCAAATTAAGGGTGTACAATTTATGATGTTGTATTTAGCCCCCACTTTAGTAGAGTATGAGCTTACGATCATACTCTCAGTAAAGTAGAAAGATGAAAGAGGATAAAATAGGAGCACAATCACAAGGAGATAAGACTTCACTAATTTCGAGGAACAAAGCCCCCAATCTTAGGATATTAACTCACATAATCATATACAAGGACAAATAACACAAGGGGTTAGTACTAAAAATAAGACCTCAATTCATCTATCCGAAGAGACCTCGATAATAAAAATGTCTCAACCACTAGTATCATTCTTGAAAAATGCCATCTCAAGAACACAAGTGATCACATAAAAGAGAAAAGCACACATCATCCATGAACTACAAATAGCGAAGCTATGAGATCATGAGAAGAGAAGAGAGGATCATGAATACACCCTAGATGTGTTTTTCTAGATCATCCATGAGAAGAATGATGAAAAAGGACATGGATATCTTGCCCCTAGATGCACGTTTTTCTAGGTGATCCATGTTGGGGTAGACAATACGAATAGTCTAGTTGTGTTTATTTGGTTCCAATCATCCTCATGTGTGTGTGCAAGTGATGTTTGGTTAAAATTATATAGAATCCTATATAAAAGTGTGCATCAACCTATTTAAGACATGTAATATAAATGCAAATGCCAAGTGGCGAATGTCTGGCTCTAAGAGTTTCCTCTGATTCCAAGAATATGTAACCCTAATTGAAACAGATACATGTCTATTTTTTAGGACATCCCATGTAAGAGTTTATTTTCTATGTTTTAGTGATGTGTAACCCTGCTTAAGACATATATCAATGTTGTGTCTGGTTTTTGGCATGAAGCATCTCGCTCTAAGAGTTTGTTTCCTCTAGTTCTGAGGATGAACACCCCATTTAAGACATGCAAAAATTAAGGTACAATATGGTACAAAGAGGGAGATATGGATGCCCCCCCTTAAGATGTCAACATAGCCCTATGTTGGTGTCTTATGGAATCTAGAAACAAGGATACCCACCTTCAACACCATGGAGATATCCTTTAGGCAACCATGTCATAAATATGAGCTAAAGAGGGAGCACTCTTCAAGAAAGGATAAGATAGTTGAAAAAGAGATATCTTGCAACAAGTGTAAAGAGGATCCTTGGAGGAGAAGAGATCTTTTCTCAAAATAAATCTTCCTCCAAGAGGAATTTCTTTAACAAACATAACATCTTCTACCAAGAGAAGGGAAGGAGAACAATATTGCATACCTTTCCCTATTTCTTGGTGAAAGAGATTCTTGATGAAGGATGACACACTTTTTGCCTAATGTGAGGGGTAATTTTATGATAGATATGCATTGCCAAGTGTAAAAGGTTGTATCCAAGGATATACACTTCTTGCATAAGAGAGAATCCTTGAGCAAACAACAACTTCACACAAGGAATGACATCAAATCATAAGCAAATGCCACTTAACAAAGGAAAAGTGTACCCTTAGATAATATAGGAGAGAGATAATTTCCCCCAAGAATGGGGACAATGAGAAGAATTACACAACCTCTAAGGAGAGATTAACATAAGAAAATGCACAATATACTCACATGAATGAACATTCAATACAAGAAAAGACATTAAGATATGTAAATTGCAACTCTAAGGAAGAGGTAATCATCAAACAAAAAGAAAGAATTAAAATAAGGATCACAAACTCCCTTGAGGAGAGATTAATCATAATAGATATACAATTACATGCAAGAAAGGACATCAAAGTATGAAAAATGTAACTCCTAAAGGAAATAGAAGCCATGAAATAAGATAGGACAATATTCTTTCCCCCCAAGAATAGAGACAAGAATTAATAAACTATTATGTTCCTCACTAAGTATGATTAAACCTAAAATTGTACCACCATGAATGACAATGAGCCCCCAATGGGTAAGCTAACAATGTCACATAGTGAGAAGCAACATAATATGAACTTGAATATTATTTGAAATGATCATTGAAAAATACGTCATCCATCATCACCTGTTACTTTTATGTTATTCTTATGGTCTTCGAAGAAGCAAACAGGGAATCTATATTTTAAAACAGACTAGAAGGGAAACTGAAAAATTGGATCTAAACTAGGAGGACCAGAGTGTTGGGCATCTTGGTCCTAAGGAGGACCAAGGCATTGGGTGCCATGGTCCTAGGACTCAGGTGCTATGCACACTAGTTCTTGGGTGCCAGGCTTAAGTTTATAGAAGACAAGTGAATTGAAATTTGCATATAGAAGATTCGACAAGACATTACCTTATCGGGATGTTATATGTGAATGAGAAGATGTAAATTCACTAGACAATAGAGGAGGGGATGTCGACAAAGGAAGAGGTTGGAAACCTATATTTTCATTACAAAAGGCTAATTTCTTGTGACTTTCAAGACTTTAATGCACACATCCTAAACCATGTCCATCGTATCCATGTGTAGATGCTAAAATGTCTAGAGGAGAGGGTTGATTCTTAGTATAAAATTCAAAGATCTCTCATCATTATCAAGACATGTATTGGAAGGAGAAATGGGAATTGGTTTAGAAACTTGGATAGAAGACACAAAAGGCTCCTTCAAGTCTTCATTCTTATATTGATGGATCTTATACCCATTGAGGAGAGTGTAAAGTCTAGTGTACCCGAATTCCTTGCTAGAGAAGCATCATTGATAGGAGATGGTGTTGTTGAAGGAATCATAGTACTAAGCATCATTGATAGAAGATGGTTTTGTTGAAGGAATCATAGTACTAAAGGGGGAAATATATCCTACTTCATCATGAGTGAAATTAAGAGGATTAGGATGAAACATTATTGTATGAAGTTCATTTTTGTATTTGAATTTGATTGTGTGATGAAGTGTAGAAGGGACTACTTTTATAGCATTAATCTATGGTATACCTAGAAGAAGGTTATAATTAAGGTGGTTGGGCATGACATGAATAGGAGTAGGCAAAGTCATGGGTCCTACTTTAATAGGTAATATGACTATACCAAGTCACTCTCTAGGAATATTGTCAAAGCCATACACACAAAGTGGATCGGGTTCAATAGAAGAATAATCTCAATTTATCTTATCTAATAAGTCAACACAACAAATATTAAGAGCTGACCCATTATCAATTTAAGTACCTCTTATCTTTTGTTCATAAATGCAAGGAGTAATCGTAAGGGGATCATCTCTATTTTTAAACTCTATAGAAGGCAATTCATCTTGTGAGATTGTGATATCATTCAGTTTAGAAGAAGGATGAGGAACCACCCTTTGTAAGGCTTCTTGGATCAACTTATCATATGAAGGTGAAGTTTGAATCAAGTCCCAAAGGGAAATATTAGCTAAGATATCATGAAGCTTCTCAACAAGATAAGGTTCCCTATAAACATGTTTCTTATAATGAGGGGGGGAAGGGAGGTGAAAAGAACATTGGGATATTTCTTTTTAGCACAAGTATTAAATGAGTGATGTAGTTCAGAACTATAGTTTTGTTCTAGTTGTCTTTCCATATTACTTCTTTCACATATGTATTTTTTAGCTTGTAGGATATTAGGAGGTTTTTTAGGTCTAGGATTCTTAGAAGTAGAAGCATGAATGGTATTGATTTGATTAGGGTTTTTTTCTCTCTATGGATGCATCTTGAGAAGGAAGAGAATCAAAGAAATTACTAATAATTTCATCTTCTTGCTCCAAGTAATATTTATGGGTAAAACAAGCTTTAGTATAAGGACAAACATAACTCATTAATGTTTCATCTCTAGTGGGAAATTAATTTATTTGATAAGAGGGTATGCTATCAATAGGAAAGGTAATGACAATATCATCCACATGCACCAAATGGTCTTCATGAGGGAGGTACATTTTAGGAGGAAGATAAACATCATTCTTCAAAGATTCATGCTTAGGAAGGAGATCTTTGAAAGAAGTGTCAATAAACCCTTCTTGCACCAATGTGCCCTCATTGGTAAGACCAAATTTGGGAGAGGATAACTCAATGTCCATCAACACTTTTTCTATAGGAGAGGTAGCATGTATGGAAGGTAAGGTAGCATTAAGGAAGGTGTTTATGATATCCTCCTCTTCCTCTAAGATACTCTCATGGGAGAGGCACATTTTAGGAGAAATATCAACATTATTCTTCAAATCTTCATCCTTACAAGGGAGAGGTTTGAAAGAAGTGTTAATCATTCCTTTTGGCTCTAAAATCTCCTCATGAGTAGGAGATTCCTTAGGAGAGGGATAGAGTGAAATGAGGGAGGTTAATCCATTATCACATCTATGAATAAATGCATCATGATCGTAATTTGATTTTTTTCAAATGGTAACTATAGACATATAAATCTGATCACCTTCCTAAATAAATATTTAATATTTGTTTTAACCATATCCCCTTATTAATTAAATTCTATTTAATTGATTTATTTGCATTCATCTATTTGATTAAATAAATTACTCAAATTATTTAATTAAATTCACATAAACCTTTTCTAGCCTCTAATTAAATAAATCACTTTATTTAATTAATTCCCCTTTCTTCCTTTTAATTAACTTTACATTTAATTAAATCCCCCCACTTGTATTTATGCAAGTTGCATCTATTTTGGTTGAAATAAAGTAATTTTATTTTAATTAAAATCCTTTTCCCTCATCCACTTGCATTTTCCTACATCTCCCACTTGCCTCCTAAACCCCTTCCAGATTCTTCTAATCACTTCCAATTTAGCCTAATTCATCTCCTAATTATTGTCACATTCCTAAGTAAAAGGAAGTCACTTCTCAAAACCTCCAAAGTCTTCAATAACCATTAAAAGCTTTATGTCTTCAAATGGTTAACCTCTAAAGTCTTCCAAACTGTGAGATTTTGTCAAGATCAAGAGCTTAATGAAAAGTACAAAATAGAGAGAAAAAATATAGGACAAGAATAAATTGTATTCTCATCAATAGAATGAATATGATCCTGCTTATATAGGCAAGGATATATGGATATGTGATCACACAAACATGACATCTAGCTCAATAAGAAACAAGGGTAGGTAGGGATAAGTAGAGGTAGGTAGGAGAAATAATATAATATTCCACATGAGGTGGATCACACACTGAATGTGGAATGTAACAACAAGATAAGACCACAAAAGGTGGAAAATTCTCCTACACACACTATCCCAATGTGGCACAAACACCCAAGTGTCTCATACCCAAACTACTATGAAATGCATTATCCTAAGTAAAATTAAGTAAGGTGTAATAATATCCAACATGAATAAATAATTACACCAACACCCCACCTTAAGTGAAACTAAGAAATGCAAGATGGGTCTCAGCTACGAGACCATGTTAGGTACCCATGTAGAAATACAAATGCAAAGCAAAGCAAAGAAATCTCTCATAAAGCAGGGAAAGAGAGAAAAACGCAATGGGGAAAAACCCTCCCCCAAAAGAGAGATGAAAACTATACAAGAGAACTCTCATAGAAGTGTGAGGAACAAAACCCCATGTGAGGAAAAAGTCCCCCCCCCTCTCCCCATATGAGAGAAGAAGAGAAGCTAGGCAGCCCCCCCCCCTCAATGTAGAATCTGCACCAATGGTAGAAGCTCGAGAATGAATGAAGAAATTGCTCCATGAACATCGAAAAACATTCCTCCCCTTAGGAAGAAACAAAACCAAAGGTGTATCCATGAAATATCCCCAATCGTGAAGGGAAGATGTAGAAAAAAACTCATGATGAATGAAGTCTCTGAAAAGTGCTCAAGTGTCCCCATGTCGATGCTGAAAGATACCCCCTCCAAAGGTGGTGAACTACTCCATGCTACTGAAAAAGGCACTCCAAGATCTAGTGGAGAATAAAGTAGAACAAGACCCAAAGAATCACATGTCTCCTCTAAGGATAAAGAGACCTCCTCCAACTCTCATACATAAGAATCCACAATCATGTCAACCTCAAAAGAATGATCATGTAGAGAATGAACAAGAGGGTCGGAGTGCTCCCTCAAAACAATGAAAGAATGATAATTTTCATCAAAGAGAAGATGAATATCATCAATGATGTCTCCCAAATCTACAATGTATGTCAAGTACTCATCCCAAGAAACTGAATCTGGAAGACAAGATATATCCTGTTGCACTAAATAACAAGAAGGCAAAATTATTGCACTAGCTGCATCATCAGGTGCAATAGGTGATGTGATATCAATAGGAGGAGATGAAATGCAATGCTCAAGAATGAGGTCACATGTGATAATCCCCAAGTTCAAGTACCCAAAGTTCTCTTCAAAATCTGAATCATGACAAGTGTGATCATCATGTGTAGAATCATCATATGTGAAATCATCCTCATCACTAGGAACAAAATTTGAAAAGGAGTATAACCGAGATGCATGATCCACCACCCCAGTCGCAATGATAGCTTTAGTCTCCAAGTCTCTAATGAAAATTGACTCAGTTGTGAACTCCATAATTTTCTTTGTTTCCCCATGTGTGATTTGATAGATGGAAAGGAGATTGTTTACCAAATGGGGTACACACAACACATCATTGAAGGAGTTATCCCCAATGGCAATAGTTCCTTTCCCAATCACATCCATGTATGTATGATTTCCCATCAAAATTTGTGGCATGGTGCAAGGCTCAAATGTAAAAAACATAGACTACGAAGATGCCATATGATGAGAAGCCCCTGAATCTAGAAGCCATCTCCTTGAATCATGACTTGTAGTAGCACAAAGAGATTTTCCTTTTTTTGTCCCAAAAGAGTGAGTCTTCCCACTTGTTGAAGCCATGAATATTTTCACTTTCCCTTTTGAACATTAGGAAGTGGAAGTTGATGATTCCTCCTTCTTGTAGGCATTAGGCAAATCAATGTTGTGCTTTTTGAGGATGTGTGTGAGCTCATCAATCTTCTTAGAATGGCAACGACACTCCTCATGACCAACCCTTTTACAATAGGCACAAGTAGGTCTCTCTTTCTTTGGTGAATTATCCTTCTTGGAAGAGGATGAATCTCCTTGTTGTGGAGAAGGTGGTTCTTTGTCCTTAGGATTTGATTGCCATTTCTTCTTGTTTGAGTTGTCATTTCCTTGATTTCCTTTGTTCCCTTGATTTGCCACTAAATTTTGAGACTTAGAAGCCTTAAGAATGCCCATGCTTATCAACTTAGTTTGTTCCATCATCAACATTTCAGTGAAAGCATCAAATGTAGGTATTGTGTAGCTTGAACCCATTGTCATCCTATGGGAATGGAAACTAGAAACAAATGTTGCATATTCTGGTGGAAGTTTGCCCATCAAATTGAAGATCAATTGAGTATCCTTCTTATCAATGCCACAATCCTTGAGTTGTTCCCTCAACTCTTTTTCCTTAGTGACATAATCTTGTATAGTATCAAAGTTCTCGGGATCTAACATGGTTAGATCACTCTCAATTTGATATCCTCTAATCTCATCAACTTGACCATACAAGTCATGAAATTTTTTCCAAGCATCCTTAAGTAGAGTACATTTTTCAATATGAAAGATGAGATCCTTTGATACATACTTTCTTAAGGTACCAATTTCCATGATATTTTTAGTGAGCCAATCCAAGTGAGCAATAGGATCAGCCTTAGGATTATTGGGAACAACAATAGTTTAATCAATATAATGAGTTAGTTCATTTTCCATAAGTTTACTCCATGCATCAATTTTCCAAGTAGCATAATTATGAGGAGTAAAGAGAGGAAACTTAGGAGAACCCATAACAACAAAAGGAAGGAACACAAAAGAACAAAAGAACAAGAGACACCCCCCCAAATTCACTCAATCAAAGTACCCCCCCCCACACTAGAATGATGATTTTGGCACTTTATATGTAGTGTGTGTACAATAGGCCACTTACAAACAATGGAAAGGTGGACTTCTGATTTTTTTTTGCAACTACCCCAATAGGCTAAGAACAACAATGCAAAAGACCAGAAAGATAGATCTATGTAATACAAGTGTCAAATTGGCCAAAAAAGACCATATGCTAAAAGTACAATTTCTACTCAAAATCACTGCAAACTGATAGCATATTATGAAAGTAGACAAAAAATTGTGCATTTTCAAAAAAAAACATTACCTGAAAAGGAGTTCATATGAGCCCAAACGGAGTCCCAAAAGTTGCAAAAATGGGGATTGGATAGGTACAGTCACCAAAAACTGATATTTATGAAATATCTATCCATCCAAATAATAAAATAATGCCACCGCAAGAAACTACACAAAAAATTAGGCCATTTCAAAAAAAATTGCACCAAAAAAGGAGCAAGATATGGCCATTTGAAGTTGAACTGCAAAATCAAAACGCTCAATGGAAAGGGCCTGCCAAATTTTCAAAAAATTATGACATCAGAAACTTGTGAGGTTAAATTTGTCAGTCATATGGTCGTCGCCAAAACTTCGCCTCCCTACCTGTGTGGCATCCGTACAGTACGGACTAATGACGTGTCAAAATCAGATTGGTTGAATTTGATGACATGTCATACAAAGAAATCCACATGGAATATTGACAAGGTTGCACAATTGGCTAATGACATGGCAAGTGCACTGATGTGGCTGTCCAAGTGGTGCAAGAAATGGGGATTGGATAGGTACAGTCACCAAAAACTAATATTTCTAAAATATTTGTCCATCAAAATAAGAAAATAATGCCACAACAAGAAAGTACACAAAAAATTAGCCCATTTCAAAAAAAATTGCACCAAAAAAGGAGCAAAAATGAGCAAGATATGGCCATTTGAAGTTGAACTACAAAATCAAAATGCTCAACAGCAAGGGCTTGCCAATTTTTTTTAAAATGATGATGTCAGCAACTTGTGAGGTTAAATTTGACGGTCGTATGGCCATTGCCAAAATTTTGCCTCCCTACCTGTGTGGCATCCATACAGTACGGACTGATGATGTGTTAGAACCAGATTGGTTGAATTTGATGACGTGTCTAATGGAGAAATCCACGTGGAATGCTGACAAGGCTGCACAGTTGGCAGATGACGTGGCAAGTGCATTGATGTGGTTGTCCAAGTGGCGGTTGACTGTGCATAGGCGATTAGGCCACCTGCCATGTGGTGTATGCGGACCCTCCGAAGCTCGCCGAAAGACTGGAGAAGAAAAGGCATTGACCAGGAGCACGGGGTAGGGAATTGCAGTCACTAAGGAGTTTGGGCAGTCGGCAGCTAGTGGAAAATTGTCAGAGGGGGCAAAAAGCGATGACCAGCGAGTTGTTGATAGGCGGGAGACATTGGAAGGTAGCGACGGGCACTGATCGTCAGGCATTGAGAAGGTCGGCGAGAGGATGGCCGGCGATGGGAGATGTCGGCAAGCTGGGGCGGGGCCACAGGTGGTCGACGGTGGTCGGCAAGGACCCAACAGTAGTAAATTGTCGGCAACAAAGGACCCGGGTGGAGAATACGTCATGCAGTAGTTGTCGGCAAGCAAGCAATGATCGTCGGGAGGCATGACAGGTCTGCAGCAAGTACGGCCCTGCAAAAACTGTAGCAAGGTACGAGGGTGGGAGTAAACAACTCTCCCACCTAAAATAATATTTTAAATTTTATTTTATTTTTTAAATCTTTTATAACATATATTAAAAAACTGCAAAAAAAATTAAAATAAAAAATGAAAAATATATTTTCGCAGAAAATAAATTTTTTTTAATTTTTTTTGCAAAATCATACCATACCACCCAAATTGGGCAAATTTTTCCTCCAAACCTGAAATTAAATTTTCACCAAATATAGGCGTATTTATAGTCAAAATTCATGGAAACAGCCACCTAGACGCGATGGTGAGGTCAAATCTAGTCTAGGACGCCTCTAGAAGATGTTACTCCTCAGATCTACCTCTTCACGTCCTTCAAAATCTCTCCCAAAGATGAATCAATGATGCTCTAATGGCTCTAATACCATGTGATATTTTGCCAAGATCAAGAGCTCAATGAAAAGTATAAAATAGAGAGACAAAATATAGGACAAGAATAAATTGTATTCTCATCAATAGATAATTGATCAATTGTTACATACAATGAATATGAGCCTGCTTATATAGGCAAGGCTATATGGATATGTGAGCACACAAACATGACATGTGGCTCAATAAGCAACAAGGGTAGGTAGGGATAAGTAGGGGTAGGTAGGAGAAACAATATAATATTCCACATGAGGTGGATCACACATCAAATGTGGAATGTAACAACAAGATAAGACCAGAAAAGGTGGAAATTCTCCTACACACACTATCCCAATGTGGCACAAACACCCAAGTGTCTCATACCCAAACTACTATTAAATGCATTATCCAAAGTAAACTTAAGTAAGGTGTAATAATATCCGACATGAATAAATAATTACACCAACACAAACCAATAAGGCTCTTACATAACCATTTATGGTTAACTCACCTTTGACCATTGGTTAGAAACTTTCCTCTAATTTAACCATCCTTTTGACTCAAGGGTCTCTTCAAAACACTTATGACTTTGACCATAGTTATCTATTTAACCCTTGCACAAGATTTTACCCCTTGGGTAAAAGTTTTATCCATTGGATAACCCTAAGCTAACCTTAACCCTTACCTCCTAAGGTAACCTTCATGTCTTCTCAGGCATTTAATGCCTCTTGCATCTCCTCTCTAGCAACCTCTTGTTAACAATTGTCACCATTTCATTGGTGAAAATTGTAAACATGGATTGATTAACTTTCAATCCTAGCCCTTGTTAAGATTATTCAATCTTAACCATCCATTGCCCTATTTTTCCTATATATAGAGCTCTCATTCTTCAGTCTCATATATCCAAGTTTCATGCATCTACATTATAGCCTAATTTACTAAACATTTTAGCCTATCTTTGTTAAAACATCATCATAGCGTTTAGAAGCATTTTTCACACTAGTACATTTGGAGCAGTTTTCTGACGACTGTTCATCAAAATTCTGATGTATTTGTTTATCATTATTTTTTCGTCAGTGATTCCGACGATGGGTTTCACGTCGAAAACCAAATGACACCACATCGGAAATTTTTATGCACCTGCGGTATGTTTTTTTGACGAGGAGACGTCGAACTTCTGACCTTGTTGCATCCTTTATCATTATAACCTTTTCTGATGACCCTTTATTTATTGTTGTAACCTTTGTCGATGCATTTTTACTTTGCCAGTGTCCATCGGGATAAGTCTTACCAATAGCATCATCGGTTATCGACAAGACAAGATTTCTCCTTTGCTACTAGGTGGCATGCTTGTTTGACGACAACACGTCAAAATTCCAACCTCGTTGCATCCTTTATCACCATAACCTTTGTCGATGACCCTCTAACGTCGTAACCTTTACTGATGCATTTTACTTTTGCCAGTTTCCATCAGATAAGTATTACTGATAGCCTCATTAGCTATCGGCAAGACATGATTTCTCCATTGCCGCTAGTGTGTGTTCCATCGATGGACCATCTTCAAGGATATGTTATAATTTTGATGATTAAGATGACAGACGAGGTTGCATCGTGCGATATTTTTGTTGTCGCAGGTATGGCAACATCATCGATTGTCTTGTAGTTTTCGTCAGAAATCCGACCTTCCCCGAGATTTTTTTTTTAAATCCTGACTGCTTTTGTCTACACTGATGACCCTTTATCTCCGTAACCTTTGCCGATGCATTTTACTTTTTTCTAGTGTCCATCTAGATAAGTCATACCGATAGCCTCATCGGCTATCAGCAAGACAATATTTATCCATTGCCGCTAGTGTGTGTTTTGTCGATGGACTTAAACGGTGTATGTTATCCCGATCACATGCTTCTACTTGTCGATGTTATCATCAGGTTGACTTTTGCCAATTACAAAGGATTAATATCAATAGCATTAATATCAGTGAGCTTACAAAGGATTAAGCACAGTGGGTACTTCATTATTAGGAAGATAAAGATGAAATAGCTACAAGAATACATGCAAGAAGACTTATTATAAGGAATCATAATAGTAAATGCCAAAAATGTCTTGCAGCTAGTACATAAAGCATTCATAAATAGTCATACAGATAGTCATATTGTTGTTTAAAAATACTATCAAAGGAGGATATTATAAAGATAGAGACCTAGAACTCAATGTACAGTCATGGATAATAGTGTAGGGTTAGGTGTAGTCCTAGACCTTGTTTAAAGGATGTCATGTGATAGTGCATGTGCCTACGGAAAACTCTACAAAATAGTGAGCAACAAGACTATCAAGAACAGTATTTCAGTCTTAGGCATACACAGCTCAAGGAGATAATGATTAACAAAGAAAGCACTTACAAAGATATATCTAGTCATAAAAGATAATCATCTAAGTTTGAGACATGAGAATATTGTAGAGCACAAAGTAGATAGTTCCATCATAAGGTGTGTACTCCATTTCAAGGCCCCAAACTTAAGGGTAGTACAGGGAGATTTTATCAATGCCAATTGTAGTCCATAAAAGCCTTGTCGCAAAGAAAATCAAAGACAAAGTACAATCATAGAGAGATAAGCAGATCAAGTCTATCAAAGAAAAAAAAGAACTCAAAGCCATTCAAAGATGTAATAGTCATAAGGCATGCACAGAGGCTCAGTACAATGGTGATACAGTGTTGCATACCAACAATGAGGACTGAAGAATGATTGTGATAGAAATCAGGTTCTAAATATAGAGGTACATGACAGTAAGTTTGAGATTAGACAATGCAACATGGATATATGATCATCTTCTATGAGAAATGAAAGTGCAGTCATGATAGTATTTTTTAGTAGATTGGACTACCATAAACATGCACATGGAAATGACTAAAGGGTGTGAGTTTTAATTAAGTGAACTTTGAGTTAGAATGAAAGTTCTTAGTATCATTCATAAGTTCAGGCATTGGTTTTTTAAAAAAATGTGGATTTCTATGTTCATCATCAGTTTGAGGCCTAAAAAGGTGGAGTTTTGAGGATAATTTCATCAATTCTACATCAATTAGAAGCCCCTCATAGGTCATACATGAGACAAGATGGCTTTTAGATAATTTAATAGCTAAGTTATTGATTCGGGTATGTATACAGATACGAAATCAGGTACGGATTCACGGAATCGGCAAAAAAAAATCCTCGGGTATGGGTATGGGTACGTCCGTGCACGCACGCGCACACGCACACACACACACACACACACACACACACACACACACACACACACACACACACACACACACACACACACACATATGACATAAAATCTACTCCAATGATATAAAAGCAGCTGAGAGAAAATGTAATCTTGAATTTATTTAGTTTATGATAGACTGAAATTAAATCAAAGTAAACACTCATACAATAAATTGCATAGATGCAGAAACTGATTTGATTAATGATTCTCAATTAGGTCTTGAAACCTTCCAAAAAATATTGAAAATGGCAGATCTAGTTATCAAGATAGTGGGATGACAAAATTTAGTGATAAATAATGCCACTATAACTGTTGGAAGATCTCAGAGCTAATTACTAATCAATATGATAACCAGTTGACCAATAAGAAATCACTAATAGCAGTTTCACATCTTTATGATAGTATGAAGAAATCAACAAAAATAGAAATAAAGATCAGATTGCACCAATGATGACAGGTTGTGTATTTATGCGAATTGCAATTTGAATAGTAGTTTGGGTTAGATCACACACCTTCAAAAGGTTGCAGTGTATAAGAGATAGCAATTTAAATTGTACACTTTATAGCCAGCACCACTTTATTAATTTGCCCCAAAATTAGGCACACTACATGATGAATAATCACTGAGGACCCAGCCACATAAGAAGGACCTTGGAGGAATCCAAGGGGAATCAGGCTCGGGCCAGGACCCAGGCATAATCAGAATCAGGATCTAGGGGTTTTAGTGAAGAATAAGTAACTTAGTTTAACAGTCAGTTTCCAGCAGTTCCACCTCCTTTTATGCATGCTCTTTCTTCAAATTTGACCCAAAATAAACTCAAAATGAACAATGAATGAACAAAATGAGGTAGTGTGTCTATTCTAAAATAAAATGAACAAATGTTAAGGAATGAACAGAGAAAGTGTGTCTATTATAGAACAAAATAAACTCACAAAACCAATGAGGCATGCATTCACATGTAATAGGGAACTGTCTCATAGAAGCATGTTCACAACCTATAACACTGAATTTGTAACCTACAAACAAGATGCTTAGCATCAATAAGATTAATAGTGGAGCATAATAAAATATTTAAAAAGTGTGTTACCTTATTGAGCTTCTCTTTGTTTCAAGAATAATTTAATATTCTCTACTTAACAAGGCCAACCACGCGAAGGTGGAAGATCATTTGGCCCCTCCATTCTTTCATCCATTAATGAAATATATCATTCATTCATTATCACGTAACATTCATTAACATTCATTAACACATAACATTCATCAACATTCATTAACACATATCATTCATTAACATTCATTAACAAGTAGCATTCATCAACATTCACTAACACATATCATTCATTAACATTCATTAGTTGACACATAATTAAATTCATTAACACATAAAATCCAGTCGTTAACATATAATAGATTACAATCATTTTTTTCTTTCCTTCTTTTTGAAGCTTGGAGGTAAAGACTAAATGGATGATCGTTGTCTTCATCATTTGTCCCCTGTTCAGTTCTCCTGCCCTCTACTCTTGATCTAGTTAATGTATGCCTAGTTATGTACTCACAATGAGGACGCATATGCAAAGGGGGGTGTTGGTCTCAAAAATGAGAAAACCAAGTTCACCTACAATCTATCTATGAAATAGCCAATCTCAATCAATGAAAAGCTTTCAAGACTTGGACAACATAACATAGGATCCTAATTATCCTCCTACACTTCAGGTTATGCAAGACCTACAACCAGTTAGAGAAATATGGCATCAACAAAAGCAGATAAATCTCACAGGGCTCAACAACAAGGAGGTTACTACAAATGGGCTACATCTACATTGACATCTCAACAAGATTGGAGCATGAGATAGATGGAACATCTAAAACTACAAAAATAAAAGCAAATGGATACTTGATATTTAAAATCTCTAAGAATCCCCAGAATCTGTAAGACCAGTGCCTTATCCAAGGGCATGGAGTCATACATCAATCTACAAACAAAAACTTCTATTGCAAATCCAATTTATTAAGAAAGATATCCCTATATTAATGTCTGACATTAATACATTCTAAACTCAACAGAGGATCATACATATCAAGACATCATCCTAAATCCAAAATGATTGCTCATAGAATTTAAACTCTTCCTTGAAGAGTACCTAAGAACAGCCATTACACTCCCACTTTGAGAGAACAAACCCAAACTCCCTTGAAGACTGGATTCGTTGAAAATAAGAAAAGGCCTAGAGATAATCCTATAAACTGTACATATGAATTACATATATGTGATCTGCAACAAAAAGCATTTACAGCAAGAAGATACTCTATTTCTTGAAAAGGGACATTGTATTACAAATTTGGCAAAAAAGGTAAGAATTGGAAACCGAGATTCAGGAGCCTCGCTCACAAAAAATCTGGAACCCCTTACAAAATGAGAAGACTCTCGAATAAGAAGGAGAGGAGGACAAATATTATATTTCATTCTCTGACAATAACAACTACCCTATCCTTCAGTAATAACTGTTTTGCACAACTTGGCCAGCAGAACATCCAATCTCTCTGACTGAAAAATCCAATCTGAGATCTCAATGTAACTATCCCAAAAATTCTTGTTGTGGGTTACACTTGACTATAGAATCAGATTCCTTGGATTGAGAGCTTTCCAATGATTTATAACACTTATATATTGGGCAAAAAATAAATCCCTCAATCATCAATCCCTCTGCAGGTCAGTTTTCTACCTTTTCACCAGTCAGAAATTATATTTTTAAATCTTTAAATTTCCCGCGCAAACATCTACCATTTATCTCCACCACATGGTACCATCTAGTTCATTCTGGGGCCCTTATCCTACCACCTTAGCACCACCTAGGTTCACCACCAGAATGAAGCTCTGTGTTTCTTCCTTGGACTTGTTTGTTCTTTATTTCCTCCGGACTGCTCTCCTTCTCGATCGAGCCCTACCACTTGGTTGCCAAGTCATGGCTATTAGCCATCAAGCAGCTTTTCATTGGGACTTGGCGATAGTCATAGATCTTCCCTAGATCACCATTGATCTGCCTTGACTTGTCTGGCCTTTACCTCGCCTGAGCAACTCCCTCTATCACTTTCTCTTCTGGCGGGCCTGACACATGGTGCATCCTGACTTACCCTTGGATCCATCTACCTGACACCTTGGACTTGCCACCTGACTTGGGCCCACCCTGATTCTTCTTATACTCCCACTACGTGGCATGTCCTAACTCACCCCGAGCCCACCTAGACTGCCACATCAATCGCCACATGGTCAGTCTCTATGTTGCAGGTGAATAACATCAGGCATCTTCACATGGCGGTATAGCGATGGCCATAGATCTTCCCTCAAGTTGCTCGATCCTTAACATCTGGGTCACTTTCCTTTTAGCACACGTGCTTTGTCACCAAGTTATATGGGATATTTAGCGATCACTTTTGCATCGCAACATGACGACAACCGTTGGATCATCTCACTCAGTCATTGATCCTCTTAACCCACTCGGACTTTACCTTCTCTAAATGGCTCTCGCCTATGCCACGGTATCACCACGTGGCATCTCTAGATTCTCTCTAAGATTTTCCTGGACTCCACCTGTCCAGTTAGGCCTGCCAATTGTCAACCTCTAGTTCTCCACCTAACCCACCTAGACCACCAAGTCATCTTTACCTGACCCACCACCTCCTTTGGCTTGTTCGGCATCATCCTTTCGACCAAACTTCCTCTTCGGCTAGCCATTTTCATATTTTATCGAAACCCTAGTTTCAATGACACCTTCACTTTTTGATGGAACCAGTTGAAATTGCTTTGATGTGCCCTTTGTCAATCAAACCAAGCATTCGGCAAACTGCTCTCACGTCGTATCGAAACCTTAGTTTCATTGACACCTTCTATGTCGATGAAACTAATGCCTTCGATGAGTCCTCTTTGAGATCCATCGAAACCACAGTCTACTCGACATTCATCTGCCATTTGTTCTGTCGCATCATCACTGCTAGATCTTCCACCTCATCAATTGTGTGTCACCATGCAGCACCTCATGACTTGCTTAGTGCTTACCTCGGCACCACCTGGCCTGCCAACTCATCAGTCACCAAGTCACAGTTGTTAACAGTCAAGCACTTTCATCCTATGGTATAGCAATCGTCGTCCGATCTTCTGCAACCTGTACGCTATTTAATTTTCCCCTTTACTACAAAATTGGGCCACTTTGAGATGCACGCGCACGCGAGGGCCTACCACCTGCTTGATCGGCCATTTACCAAAAATCCCATAAGCTTTGACACTTAGTATATATGCGGCCTTGCATGTGAATACTGAAATGCTCATCCCTGCAGAGAATGTGGGATAAAAGGTTCTCCTTAGCCCTTTCCATTGGGTCATCGAGATAGTCTAAAAACCTGACTTCCGATCTTCTTGGACTTTCTACGCTTCGCACCTTTCTCACTTTTGGGTTGTGATATAGCGATAGCCGCGAGATCAACAAGAACTTGCTCGATCTTTAGGAAGCCCAATAGATACATAGGAAAAGACATAAGACTTAGGCAAAATTAAAATTTATCAGAACCCGCCCAGGCCTAGACTTAAAAGGGGCCCCCTCTTGATGATGCATAGACCCTT
This sequence comes from Cryptomeria japonica, assembly GCF_030272615.1. Taxonomy (NCBI): domain Eukaryota; kingdom Viridiplantae; phylum Streptophyta; class Pinopsida; order Cupressales; family Cupressaceae; genus Cryptomeria; species Cryptomeria japonica. The sequence continues at coordinate 104,460,963 of NC_081415.1, forward strand.
CTGCTTAAGTGGAAAAATGATGAGAAAAGACTTTTAATAAAAAGAAAAGGGACATTGTGAACCTTGAACCGATTTGCAAATGGTTCAAAACAGACATAACGCATTCTCACTTGCCTAGTAAAAAATATTACAAAGTCACGACTCATGCAAGAGAAACGATTGAACCTTGAACCTTGAACCAAAAAGGTTCAAGGGTTCAAGTTCAACATGAATTACAATAATGTGCTACAAAGGCTTAATTTTTCTAAATGTTTTCATGAAGAAGCAAAAACCCTAAACCCTCAGAACCACAAACTCGTAGGCAAAGGTCAAATTTTGAATTTCGACAGACTCCAACAGCTAAAAGGCAAGATTTTCAACATATTTGAAACAGTGATAACAGATTCATCAAGTGCCATTAGAAAGTGCAGAGAAAAATTTTTAAATGGGCCACTCAAAATCTCAAAATTTTTATAGGTCCCAACAGGGGGTCTGTTGCAATAACAAAGAAATTAATTAATTAAAAGAAAATTATAGGGGTGTTCTTTACCTGATGGGGCCACATCATCTTCCTGATCATTTTGTCTAGCCTCGTCCTCAACATCCTGAACACCCTCTAAATCCTCTGGAGTTGAAACACGAAAGGTTACATTAATCAATACACCAATTGCAATTAAATTTGTTTAAAGGAATAACAATGGTCCTCTTTACCTAGTGGGGCCCCATCACGTTCCTGATATTGTCTACCTGGATCATGCTCAACTTGCTCACCACGGCCTACATACTCTAAAATAAAAACAAAAAAGGTTACATTAATTATTACACCAATTTCAATTAAAGATGTTTAATTGTAATAATCATTACATGCTCATCCTTAACATCCTAAACACCCTCTAAATCCTCTGGAGTTGAAACATGAAAGGTTACATTAATCAATACACCAATTGCAATTAAATTTGTTTAAAGGAATAACAGTGGTCCTCTTTAATTGGTAGGGCCCCATCACATTCCCGATGTTGTCTACCTGGATCATGCTCAACTTGCTCACCACGGTCTACATGATCTAAAATAAAAACAAAAAAGGTTACATTAATTACTACACCAATTTCAATTAAAGATGTTTAATTATAATAATCATTACATAAAAAAATTTGTTTAGCACGTGAATACCTCCAATACTGAGATGCACACCATGACCTTCATCATGTGCAAGTTGTGTTCCACCCTGTGCAGGCTGCATTCCTATGTTATGTGTATTGTTATGATTGCTTGATTATTTAAAACAAATATAGTCACATTATGTTGGAAATTAACATCGAATAGATTATTTCTCAAGTATTCAATTTTAAATAATTTTCATTTAGCTTATTTACATGATTGACGGATGCACTGGATTCTTATGTTTTCCCACTCAATCCTTTTAAACGTTCAGCCATGGCTCTATAACCATCCCGGAAGGCAATTTTCATGTCATATTTTGTGGGCACTCTATTGAATTTAGAGCCCTGCATTTTTTTCTTAATATCATGAATTTTGCTTATATTATTTAATGATTAAAAATATTATTTGTAATTTATTATTTCAATGTGATATTTCATTTATTGATACTTACAATTCATGCGGCAACTCTCATATAACCACTAGAGTCGAGTTTGTGTTGCTCGCACTTTTCTAAGCTTGCCTTAGTTGCCTTTGATGTATCCAGTAGTCTATGAAAAGTTTGAAATATTTTAGATTATATAAATATAAAGAGTAATTAGTACATAATTACATTCTTAATAATATCACATACCTTCTTCTGCCTGGTGTTGTATTTCCATTTTTTCTTTCAACTCTCTCCTTTGCATCCAAAATTAGGTCCTTCCACTCCCTCTCTAGAATCATGGGGGACACTCGTACTTTTGTTCTTCTCTAAATGTGTCCTATACTAGTCCCTCACATACTTTAGATGTTTATTAGCTTGGTCAAGGACTTTGCTTTTCTCGAATGTGTCATTTTCGAACAACCCAACCAAATAGTTTATGAGCTCATCTTTTAACTTTTTTTCTTGCTCATTCCACCATTTACGTATGGCGGGATCGAATATCTCCAATCTAATTTCAATAGGATTTTTATAAAAAATATCATTTCCTGCAAACAAATCATGGGATGATTAGTCCAAAATGAGTGATCAATAAGTAAATTACAATTACTCTATATAGCATAATAATTTTAAAGTACCTGGATCCTTCTCTATCTTTATGTGAAGCAAATCTTTTGTCACCACAAATGTGGCCGGCAACATTCCTGTACTAGCAATATGGGAAGATCCTGGAAATGTTGTTATGGTATCACCACTAGTGGCCTCTGCATCCTCATGTACATGTCTTGCTGCAGAAAATGAATCCATTATGAAATGCCCCCAAGAAAGAACAATTCAAGGGAAATAAATACATAACAAAAGAGAGAGAAATAGAGGGATCTACCAACTCATTAAATATATGAGCAATGACACAGTGGTGCAGGAGAACCAAGATCACAATGAGGAACTAGGACCATTTTTTTAAAGCAATAGTTTTAATGTATGGAACATGCACATCACTTGAACTACCTAGAGTGCCTTGATCATGGCCACCAGCTTGATAACGATGCAATATTTCCTATAAAAACAACACGTACATATTTTAGTTCCTGACATAAAAGAGTATAAAATATAAACCATTTTTGAACCTATGTTATAATTAAAGATTTCATTACTACTTACTTGCATATTTTGTGCTCTCTGCATCAATTGTTACAATCTCTCTTTTATTGAATCAGTTTGAGGGACTTGGTATGCCAGAGAAATAATTTCTCTATTATATTTTTTTTGGATCTTTCTCATCATTGCAATGGGGTCTGTGGAATATGTGATGTCATCATCATATAATAGTGAGTCCACCGTTGTATTGTCATCAGGTAATGCAAGTGCCTTTCCCCGAACATCCGTCTGTAACAAGAATATTAGTAACATTATCAAAATTACTCGAAAACCCTTAAGAAAAGAATATGATAATATAACATTTTTCTTCTATCTAATTTGTACAATTACAATGAGGTTTACCTAGTGGGTAGAAGGGTTGGGAGCTACATCCCTGTCTGTGCTATGTGTCAGATGAATGTCACCCTGTGACAAAGATTAAATATAAAAAACAACATTAGCGAAATGAAACCAATAGACTTAGCAAAAAAACTTAATAATAAAATGGTATATAGTATGTACCACCCCCATGATAGTAACTTTGTTTGTATCTATGTGATTCAAATTGTAATCGATTACCAGCTCTTCCTCTGCACTTATTGATTTTATCGCACATACAAATACATGATTTCCCTCGCCTGCCTCAAATATGCAATTGGGTTGCTTATTAGTTGACCCAGGTCATGTACTATTTATAAAACCTGCAATATTCCCTATTGCTTTTGGCCTTTCACCAATGTACATAGCCACTCTTTTACTTTGATCATTATCTTTCTAGTGTATATAATTCGCTAAGAGTGCATACATACACATACTTTTTTTTATATCAAACAATCTGCATCCATTTTTTATAATTGTAACAAGGTCCGACATACTCCATCAATTCAAAAACTTTTTTGTAACAAACCTTTATGTCATCCATGGAAAATAGGCCCAAACCATGTAATGACGATGGTTCTATGCAATATATCCTCTCGTTAACAAAAAAAATATTGTTTATTATAGGAATTTCCTTGGGTACCCATTGTTTCTGTAGATGTTTGTACCTCAAGGGCACCTCGATGTCGCCTATGCTCTCATCATCATAAGGACATGAGCCCCCTTGAGAAAGAAAAAATTGCATGTGTTTATTGAATTTTCTCCTAATATTTTGACCTCTAGTTGATCTCCCTCTTTTACATGCACTACATGTCTCACTTTTGTCTCATCTTCCTGAATTTCCCTCGCTCGAGGAAGACAGATCTGACAAATACCTATTTGGTGTTACCTACACTCCATCAAATGAAGAAGTCAGCCCTAAAGTTGATGTTGAGATTAAAATTTGAATAAGCCCAAGTGGGGCCTCAAGTGTTGATAACTTTATTAGATTTGTTGCATATAGGAGGACCGAGAAGGTGGAACGAGCTATAACATGTGGTTTCGACAAGAAGAAAAAATAAAAATTTTGACAAAATATTGTTGCTAAAACCTGGCTTATTATTAAAGAGAAAGCAAGCAATTAATAAATGGTTTCTATAGGGTGTATTGACTTATACCTGTCGTTTCATGATAGTGTGCAGGATCCTCATTAAAGGGGTTGAGGTTCATGCATATGTAATTCATTTATCTTATGTTAGCTAAATATTACATGATACGTATGCTAAAAATTACATAGTAGACAACATGAACAATATGCAGACATCATAATCATTGTATTTTTTTTTCCTTGCCTTTCATTATCTAGAAAGTGCAGGGTCCTCAACAAAAGGGTTGACGATGTCTACATTCAATTACCTATTTCCACCAACGATGATAGAATCAAACAAAATATATACATATAATCAACACCAACAATTGAGAATCATAAGCATTACATGATACATATATTTTACCCAAGTGTATATTTCAAAAATAATCTCAGAGATCATAACAAGAAACAGCAAAGCTCCTATGTATCTTAGAGGTTTTTTTCAGTTTATATTGAATCCATTAAGCAGATTACAAACATTTGTATCGATAAGATGAAGTAAAAGTTGCAAATAATTGAAACTTGTACTATCGGCCAAACTTATCCCAATGAAAATACTTAAACAAAATGAGTAGCGCATGGTCGGGATATCATATATCGATGTATAAGCATGATAAGCCAAAGTTGGATGCATTGATGGAAGTCATATCGACCATTGCCAAGGAGCCAAGGAAGTCAGGTAGATCAGGGAAACATATACCAATTATGGTCATCGGCAAAACATACACTGGCGGCAAAGGAAAAATATTATCTTGTCGAAAGTCATTCAGGCTATCTGTAAGACTTATCTCGATGAACACAACCAAGGATAAAAGTGAATTAGCGAAGGTTATAATGAAGAAAGATCAACGGCATAGCCAAAGGAGTTGGGATGTGTCAGTTTGAGTCTCCCCGATGCCTGATGAAGTGATTAGTCAGAAGATCATCGACAAAGATTATGTGGATGGAACATGATGTAGCAGGAAAATTTATGTCGAAGGAAAAGGTCAACAGGAAAACTATGCTTGTCACCCATGACACATTTGAAGTTACCACGATGCCCCATGATAGTATTGGGTTGACATATACCAATAAAGAAGGAGTGTCATCGGCTTATGTTACCCTGACAGGAAAGATAAATTTTCTAAAATGAAAAGGGATTTTGTTGATGGTCCCAAAGATGACTTTTCATCGGAGAGACATACGCCTATGAGTCGTTGTCATATCAAAATTTAAAACTGAAATAGTGAATTTTATTAAATGATTACATTAGGTAGATTTATTTATGGTTCACATGAGGTAGATTTATGAGAGGATCATCATTACAATTTTTACACAGAAAAGCAATTGATAGAACAGAGAATTGAATTCCTGAGAGTTAGAGAAAAAAATTGTGATTGCAAAAATGGAGTCTTTGAGTTCCACAGGAAAGAAAAGAGCGACAAAAAAGCTTTGAATCTAGGGCTAAGAAATCTAAGAAAGAAGAAGAAGCCTTGATTCAAAGACTGAACCAAGATATGATACAATAAATGCAAGCACCAGGCCCTAAGTCCAGAAAATCAAAACAACATTTGTCGGGGAGGGACCAATTGGAAGATAAATAAAAAAATTTTGGAGATGTGTGGACCAAAGTCAGAGGATATGAATTGTTCTTGCTTCACTACCTAAGAAGACACAAGGAAATGCCACTATGCAACCCATGGAAGACCAATTTGGGTAAGTTGATTGTCCCAAATGTGTTTGTAAGTGTGAAATTGCTAGAAACCCTAGTGAAAAACTGTTAGGATCCAGGAAGGACAACTGAGAGGGGGGGTGAATCAGTTGTCAACCAGTTATCACTAATTTATAAATCAAAACACATTATTCCAACTTGAAACTTAGTGCCAGTAAACCAAACTTAAGTGTTGGTAAAATAGATTAATAGTAATAGCAGTATCAGTGTATCTTAATGCATAAAATAGAAAGAGAAACAACATCCACAACACATGACACAGAGATTTTGACGTGGAAACCCTGTAAGGGGAAAAACCATGGTGGGAAACCTTACCCACAATCGGATGATACTACTGTAGATAGTAAGTGTATACAAATGGGGTCTGCAAATGTAGAAAGGCCAGCCGCCTAGAGCTCACTGCTCAATCACAAAATAGGAGTCACACTGACTACAATTGGATGGTTAAATCCAATACAATGTACTACTTCAGAATAGCATCTCCAATGCTGGATTTAGTACCGATTTAAGATATGAACATGAGTGTCAAACACCTTCATAACCTTCCTTCAACCTTTGGATAATGTCTGTGTGATTTGCATAAGGATGTACTTATTTTTGCTCTTCAATATTTGCATACACTCATCATTATTGATCTTCAATAAGATCTTACAATCATATATACAAAACCTAAGACCTATACATGAGGTCGGCTCACTAAAGATATTACAGTAAAATCAATTACAAATAAGTTTGAATGCGATACAATATGTCAGCTCAATATATTTACCACATTATCTAATCAATAAACCATTTCCAAGACATGTCGTGCTGATTTGGAATAGATATCATGTACCAGTCCATAACCTAGACTTATCTACCGGTAAAGGCAAATCTGTCAACCCGATTAGACCAATAAGAAAAACACCAAATCCAAACATCCAATCCATGTCTTCGACATAACCAAATGATCTCCAAATGATAACAAGTTATCATCATTGTTGGTGAACAATATAACTTGTTGGTGAACATATTTCGGTGACTGTGCATAAGCCACTAACCATGCCGGTGAACACAATGTGTGAGTTTAGTAATAAACCAATATAACAATAGTGTCAAATCAACAATGTAGACCTCCAAGAAGATAATTGTTGACATCAATGACAAAACCAATGCAACACATGATGAAGTCATCCATAATACCAACAAAAACTATAATTCTGTGGGGAAGTATATTCAAGCCCCCAATGGAGATGCCTTTATTAGGTTTTCTGTTGGTACACTGAATGAAGTATTTAACTTGGATGCCAACCCTGATAAACCCTTGTCTTTCGGAGAATTGGAAGAAGAATATCTCATAATGGATACAACATACACTAGGTGGAAGTTAGCTATCCATAAGAAGGAAGCAAGTATACTGACAAAACAGGATGGGCCACCATTCAACATTGAGTTATTCAAACATTACCTACAATATACTTATATGTCTTGTGGGCAGTTAGGAGGAATTGAAGTTCCTAATCTAATGAGTACTGGGTCATTAGTCTTAACCTCATATATCCAAATGTATGAGCAAAGATAATGTAGAAAGAGATCTAGAAAGGATAATGTAGGATCTCATAGAAATCATGCTTATGGGAAAGATGTATCCAGAAGTAGATACATACATGTCCCTTCTCTCGGTTATGAAAATATTGTTTTCCATAACCACAAAGGATCTTGTCATAGACAGTTTGAATGCAAAAAATCAAATCGAGGATGGTACAACAACTATGCTCTGCAGAAAAGTAGATATAGAGCATTTGGAAGACAGAGACCCGCATGGAACCAAAGGAGAAATGACTCTACAGGAGTAAGAGGTTCACCAATTTCGGTTGCCATTAGTAGCAACATGACCAGAAGGAGATGGTCAAACCGGTATGTCAAGAGATTCCCAAATCATGAAGTTGGGATGGATGTTGTGTGCTACTATAGCACTACTTCTGGTTGTGATAAGAAATTAGGAGATGGAAAGACCTATCTGCAGAAGAAGCAAAGACCTATTCCCAAGCCTGAAAATGAGAAGAAGAATAAGACCAAGTAGGTATGGATAAAGAAGACCTTGGACCGGCAATGTGCACTCAATGCATAGATGATATCTCCCAAGGCCTAAAGGAGATGCAGGACATCAAGAGGAGTGGCACATTGAATTTATCATTCATCCCCTTAGCAAAGATGACAACATGGAAGAACATGTTTTTGCCGGTGTAAAAGATCAGTGTTGGATCACCACTACATGCTACAAAGTGTGATGGTTAACAATTAACAAGTACTTGCAGGTAATGTAAGACAATGAGGTTGGAAATCATTGCACTAGCCCTGGTAGCATGGAATGTAAAGATATGTCTCAGGTGGTGTTGATGAAGACCTGAAAGACATGTGTTTGGCCCCGTGGTTGATTATGCAGGGTTGCATGTTTTTGGATTAACCGATTTGATTCTTGGCATGATGATAACATTGTATGGTATTATGTAGTCCCAGGATCATGTCATAGGTTGTGATGAAATAATGAAGTTGAAAGACCATCAGATGATCTCATGTTCACAGCTAAACCAGTAGATGGAGGAGATTGGAGTCTCAGTATTATACCTAACCGGAGATAAGAACCTAAGGTGTATGACTCAAGGGGATTTCAAGTGCTCATGATGTTGAGCTAGTGTGCTTGAACTTGCAAGGTTTATGACTTCCCAAACTGCAGGAGATGAAAATTGCAAAGGTGTTGCAGGTTGACCAGCAGGTGCTGTGACTTGAGAAGATGTAACAAATGGTGACAAGATAACAAGTGGTATCAAAGGAAGTATTGCATCCATTCAAAAAAAAGGGGGAATAAAGAATTTAGTCAGTAACTGGTAAATACAGGGAGGAATGATACCCTAACATTACCCTTTGTCATTGTTGTCAAAGGGGGAGAAGAATGACTGTACTATGTTGGATACTACATGAGTTGACATCAATTCAAAAGGGGAAGATTGTTGGCATTGTGTTGTCATTGATGTCAACCGGTATGGGAGATGTATGTGCAGCACTGTCAAGGAGGAAGTATAGGTTGAGATATCCTTGATATCACCTTGTGTTGCAGATCACTGGTAAGGAAAGGATGTCAACTAGTAAGTGATGATTTGACTTGGGAAGTCAGATCAACCAAGAAAGTAGATGTCATCCTACAAAGGTCATGACCACAATTCAAGGAGGATGAGCAAGATGTTTGAGTTGGTGCTTATGATGAAGAGGCAGAATGTTATTAGAATCACATCAACACTGGAAGAGAAGAATGAATCGGTGTGCCGTGAGGTTGCAGAACTATAGGACCCTCACTGTTTGAAGATGTAGTCATCATGAGAAGCAATGATTAACAGTGAGTGTGTCCACACCAGATCACATGTGCATGTTTGAAGATATGTTGCACAAACGGGGAACTCACATGAGCAGATGACAAGGTGTTACTCCACCAAGTAAGTGGATCTTATCTCCTATATGCATTAAGTGCATTATAGTTTGGTGAGATAAGAGTAAAGAGGTAAAGGCAAGTACTTTTAGGACCACACTAGATCCACCAGTGAATTGAGGGAATGCCTTAAGTGCATGAGATTAGGGTTATGCACTGGACCGACAAAGAAGGAATGCAAAGATACTGATACAGCAGAAGAGTGATGTGTTTTTCATTCAAACAAACTGACTGAGTAGATATAGTCAAAGGAGAATGGCTTGACCGATGAAGGATTCTAGTGAAGGTTGAGGACCGGTGTCATCAAGAGTGGTAACCGGTATGTAATCCCACCGGTAATATGAGTGAGGTGCAGATTCAGATGACTCTCCACCTTGTGGAAATGAGAATGCTCAAGAAAGACATGTCTGGTGACTGGTCAAGGTGTTCCACCCACAGTTTAGCAGAATGCAGACATGATGAGATTACCGGTACAGTGTGTGATACCGGTAGGAAAGAGGAACCGATAGAGTGGTTGGTTGGTGATCCTATCTGGACCAACATGAAGTGCCAAGCTGGCAGTTGATCGATATGGATGCCACATGGAGTCAACATGGCGAACATGTGTTTTAATAAAGATAGAATATACATCGATAGGGTTGTTGCAGGGTTGGTCGACTTTAATGAAAGGTCACACAAATCACGGGACATGTTGCAGAGCTACTGCAGGGATTTGAGGCTCGATGTCTAGAAGACTACTACGAGCCATCTATGAGAGATTGAGAAGATCAAGGCGATGGAGGAAACAACATGACAAATCTTTCGTGTTTGACCAAGGGATCAGCTATAGGGTAAAAAGAAATTCGCTAGAGATGAAAGGCGTGATCTAGGAGATGCATAAGTGGTGGAGTTGTGTAGATTGACAGTCTAAAAGATCAAATCAGACAAGATCCAATAGGATCTGATTGGATTCGGCTTTCCTCAAGGATGGTGAAGAAACCCTAACCTCCTAGAATTTCAATTGTCCTTTTGTGGGAAATCAGTCTAAAAATAAGAAGGGCAAAGACATTGTTAGGTGTTGTTGTAGAGAATATCAGTTTGCAACTGTGAAGTAAGTTACTTCTACAAGTGAGAGAAAATCAGCCAAATTCTTAGAGAGTATCTGAGAAAGGAGGGATAGTAAAGAGTAAAACCATTAGTGGTTATATCGACATAGAAAAGGTGAAGGGAGCTAAAGAGAAGGTGGATAGTGGAATGGTATATTTGAGCACTGGTAAAGTGTTGAGCTGTGAGAAGGTGATCCAACAAAGAAAGAGAAGTGGAAGAGGTGTATTGGTAGCATTTACCGACAAAGAAGCAGCAGGTGAAAAGTAGCAGGAGAAGTGAGTCGATGTTGCAGAAAAGATATCTCACTAGCAGGGAAGTTTGTATTAAGTTGTTACAAGATTCACTTGTAACTAAATTACTACTTGTGTATTTAAGATTACTTTGTGAACACTTATTTGTAGCTCAGTGCAGGGGTTGTATCTCCTTTGGGTTGTAGCCCATAAATCAGGTAGGGGTTGTAGCTCCTTGGGTTGGTGCCCTAAATTAGGGATTGTAGTTCCTTTGGGTTGTACCCCATAAATCAAGTAGGGGTCGTAGCTCCTTGGGTTGGTGTCCTAAACATTGTAACAAAGGTTTGACTGTGAGGCTGGATTGGAGCAGTAGACTCCAGTAGCATTACTTACCAGGGTTTTTCCCATCTTTGGTTTTCCTCATATATGCTAGTGTTATGGGATGTCCCCTTGTGTATGTTTACATTTGAGTTAAGTCTCCTCACTAACTGGTAAGTCTGTTCATGGTTGGATCTAATAACCGGTATGCTTGGATTGGATAGCTAAAGAGAAAAGCTTGAGAACCACTGATTCACCCCCTCCCCCTCTCAGTGGTGCATTGTGTCTAACAATGACTCCCCAAAAAGGGAGGCAATTACTGGTAGAAGCATGAGTAATTATGTTTCCAGGATGGGATTTGAGTGCATCTTTTATTTTTGACAGTCTATTACACTCTAACAACAAGGATTTCAAATTGGACATTCAAGGAGTAAATGATGTGTTTATTGGATCCAGGTTTGACCAAGATGAGGAAGCCTTACTACTATGGGCATTGTATCCTCTGAATAAAAGACCTAAAATTATTGATGTAGATAAAGCATTTGGCCATATGATGAAATTGAAAGTTGGGGAAATTGATCCCATTGTTTTAGCAGACATTGGAATCGACATTTAAAAGTTTAACAAAGCACAAATAATTAGAACAGTAAGGGAAAGAGATCAATACAAAGGATTGTATGAGGAAACCATAAAAAGAAGTGGACAATCTATGCCAATGATACTTTCCCCTAATAATTTGAAATGGAAAAAGAAATGTGAAGAGCTGCAACAAGAAAATCAGAGAATTCTTCAAAAAATGTGGAATGTAAGAGTTGATACTGCCTCTTTTCTATTGAATAAAAGATTTGAAAATTTGGAAGTATATTTGGAAGAGTTCTGGGTTGCTTTTGAAAACAATATGGATAATTCTATATAACATAATAGGATAAAGAACAGATTTTGAACTAGACTACATGACAAGACTTTGGAAGGGATAGATGCTAAAGAAATTGAGAAAATCAAAAGGTTGCTTGCAAAACATGACAAATTCAATGCAGAGTTACAAATTGAATATGATGAATGTAAAGACATAGTCTAGCATGGTATCCCAGTGCTAACTGATCAGAGGGGAGAAATAAAGGATAAAGACAAGTGGATTTCATAATGCCAAAATCTACTTAGTGTTGCCCTTAATGTTGCCCTATTAGATGGAATTGATTTGAAGGAAACAATTACACAAATGGAACAATTTGTCACATGGGGGATCGTTGTCAGGGACCTGATCCATGATGCAAACACCTACAAATCAGAAAAGTACTCGGAGCATATTCAAAAATGTGGCGAGATACTTGGGGATTGAAATTGTTTTCATATATTTCAAAATGTTATCTTCAATGCTTTTATGTAATATGTCTAGTAGTTAAGTTAGTTTTAGTCAGTTTGTTTTTAGTTAGGAGTTTAAGTCTTAGTTAGTTTAATTCCAAATGAAAGGGTATGCCCTTTCATTTTGGAACTAAATCCTCATCTATTTATAGGGGATCCTTTTGATGAGAAGACATTCATGACCATTTTGTTCAAGACATATTTTATGCAAGTCCTTTTGAAGTTTGTTTTCTGGAAATGCCAAAACCGGCGAATGGCATTACGTTGTACTGAAGCCAGTTGATTATCTTATTCTTATTTCAATATAAAGATCGCATGTTCTTCATCTCTGATGGTATCTATCTTTTCAATTGTTTGATTAGTTCCATGTGATAAATCTATTCAGTTAAATTGTTTCAATGTGTTATCTCATGTTATTATAATTTGAATTAGGTTTCATTTTGAATATCAGTTTCAATTTGAACTATCAGATTGAATAAAGTGATGGCCTTGTTTAAAAGAGCAAGTTTAATAAGACTGTCTCAAGGGTTATATTCTGGAAATGATAAACTGGTGAAAATACATTGTGCTATATGTAATCAGTTGATTATCTTATGTTTATATTAATACAAAGATCAAGTGTTTTTCATCTCTGATGGTATTTATCTTTTTGATTGTTTGATTAGTTCCCTGTGATAAATCTATTCATTTAGATTATTTCAATGTGCTATCCTATGTTATTATAGTTTGGGTTAAGTTTCGGTTTAATTATCAATTTGAATGATTGGATGGCAAGCTTCATTCTATCTTATTGGTCTTTCAAAGCAAAGTTAAATTCAATAAGACTAACTTCAACATTATGTCAAGGGTGAAGGCACTAGTCTACTATTGTTTGAAGATAATTTAATCAGGTGTTTTCAAAGTAATCTCAATTAATAAATCATACTTATAATAAAGTAACCTTTTATTTAAAGCATTCATTTACAAGAAAGCAATTCAAAGTTTTCAGTAATTATTTAATTAAAGTGACAATCTCAGGAATCATTTTCCCTCTAATTCACATAAATCTTAGAAACATTCAATTCCAATTACGCATACTTGACAACAATAGGATTAATACCCATCAAAAGTCTCTTCTGAATCTTCAAAACACCATTACAAGACAACTTAATAGACACCAACCATACTTTGAGGAAGAAAAACATAACAAAGGATTCCCTTACCTTGTAATGAATCCAATCACTCCAGTCAATCTCTTGATATCATTGTTACAGACTTATCCTCCAATTTATAAAAATATCCAACAGTTCAAATGAAAGTTATGATAATTCTTCCAAAACTGCTACAGGATACAAGAAAGACAATATTAAGATAAACTATACAAGATACACATTATGAAGAAAACTAGTCAAAATTCTTGATAACATCAAATAAAATATAGTGTTTGATTAGATTCTACTTTCTTTTAAAGTTATATACAATACCCAGATTTCTATTAACGCATAACAAAATACACAACTAACAAATAAAACAAGATAAATTATTCATATTTCAAGCCTCCAACTCAAAATGATTATGCATGATAGAACCAATATCCATTAGGATTCATTTCACCTTGTGTTTTATGATGATGAATTCAATGTGTAGGAAAACATTTGTGGGATTGTCAGGCACGTTGTGGCTCTTGGTCGGTATCTTCTAAATCCATTGGCCATGGTTGCAGCATTATGTGGTCCTGGCAAAGAGATATTATCATTGAAGCTTCATTCACTGAACATTTCCTTAGTGCAGATGACAAGTATGAAGTTGTCGAACAGGTAATGGTTACAATAACCAACCAAGTTGGTGTTGACATAAATCTAGTAGCATCACATAAATGGATGTTTTCTCCTCTGTAATTATTAGCTACCCTTGGACCTAGAAAAGTTGCTTCCATACAAAAGGCTATTTTGAGAGCTGGAAGGGTTTACAATCGCAAGAATTGTTGACCCCTCTAGAAGCTATGAAGTGACTTGTCTTTATAAATGATGTTGGTTTTTAAGGGTTAGAGGGACTGGGCAAGTAGCTTCTAGGAACCATGTTATGGATCCATTGGACTATACTAGAATTCATCCAAAGTCATATGAACTAGCCAAGAAAATGGTTGAGGATGTATATTGTGAAGATGCAGGACAGAATATAGATGATATGGATGAGGAAACACAAGAAATGGTAGTTGAGCATGTCAAAAAATATCCCCATGTGTTAAAGGCCCTTGATATTGATAAATATGCTAGAAGTGTGGAACAACGGACATCCAATAAAAAATAGGAAACTCTTGCTAACATAAAGATTGAATTGGTACATGGATTTAAGGATTAGCGAACACCATATAAAGAGCCATCCCAAGATGAGGAATTTTATCTGCTAACTAGAGAAAATGAAGAGACCCTTTCAGTGGGAAAAATTGTACAAGCAACTGCCCATAGAGTCCTAAATAATCATATAAAATTTGCTTCCATACAAAGAGCTATTTTGAGGGTTGAAAGGATTTATAGTCGAAGAGAATTGTTCACCCCTCTAGAAGTTATGAAGCGACTTGTCTTTATAAATGTTGTTGGTTTTTTAAGGGTTAGAGGGACTGGGAAAGCAGCTTCTGGGAACCATGTTACAGATCCATTGGATGATACTAGAATTCATCCAGAGTCATATGAACTAGCCAAAAAAATGGCTGAGGATGTATACTGTGAAGATGCAGGATAGCATATAGATGATATGGATGAGGAATCACAAGAAATGGCAATTGAACATGTCAAAAAATATCCCCATGTGCTAAAGGCCCTTGATATTGATGAATATGCTAGAAGTGTCAAACAACGGACATCCAATAAAAAGAGGGAAACTCTTGCTGACATAAAGATTGAATTGGTACATGGATTTAAGGATTGGTGAATACCATATAAAGAGTCATCCCAGGATGAGGAATTTTATCTGCTAACTGGAGAAAATGAAGAGACCCTTTCAGTGGGGAAAATTGTACAAGCAACTGTCCGTAGAGTCCTGAATAATCGTATAAAAGTTGCATCCATACAAAGGGCTATTTTGAGGGTTGGAAGGGTTTACAGTCATGGAGAATTGTTCACCCCTCTAGAAGCTATGAAGCGACTTGTCTTTATAACTGCCAGTCGCAGAATGGAGAGGTTAAGGAGGTTGAGGATCCATATTTTGCCAAAGCAGATAACATTAAACAAAGTCAACAAGAGAATGCAAGGGAAGCAAAGGAACTTGCAAACAAATCTTGATGACAAGAACGAAAGGACCAACCTCTTGTACAGTTGTTGCCGAGCATCTATCTACAGCAATTGTGCCCTAATAATTGCCCTAATTTTAAGTTTCTCATTATTGATGCATTTAATCTTATTCTATAGATGTTTTAGGGGTATGTGGCCTAGGGAATTGAGGCTTAACATCAGAAACAACCAAGGGGAGGAACAACCTGTTCAATTATGGACTTTTGTTTGGGATTCTCATTACACAAGATCAAATTATATCAAATTTGAGGAATGGATAGTAAAGTCAATTTATCGGATGTGTGGATTTTCTTGTGATCGATCAATCTCAGATGATATTAAAGATTTTTAAGACCTAAATATTTTGATGATAGAAAGATAGTGAATCATAACTAGGGAGATTGGTATGTCCAACGACTTGTCTTTATAACTGGCAATCGTAGAATGGAGAGGTGAAGGAGGTTGAGGATCGATGTTTTCCAAAGTCAATACCATTAAACAAAGTGAACAAGAGAATGCAAGAAAAGCAAAGGAACTTGCAAAAAAAATTTGATGACAAGAACGAAAGGACCAACCTCTTGTACAGTTGTTGTCAAGCATCTATCTACAGGAATTGTGCTCGATTCCTCCCAATTTTTGCACCCTAAGCCTGCGTATAATGATGGCGCATGATTACTTTTTTTTTTTAAATACCACGTGTTCGTCATAATTCTGACGTTAAATATGAAATCTGTGCTATTGGAAAAAGTTGACCCGATGGTAACACACAAGTAGAAGCATGTGATCGAGATAGAATACAACGATGAAGTCCATCGACAAAATCCACACTAGCGGCAATGGAGCAATCCTATATTGTTGATAGCCAATGATGCTATCGGTATGACTTATCCCTCTAGACACTGACAAAAGTAAAATGCATCAGCAAAGGTTACAGCGATAAAGGGTCAAAGCTTATGCTAAGGAGACATAACGTATTGGGAGGAGCTACACCAATGGAAAAGACATTGAGGAAATCATGCCCATCACCTGAACACATTTTAAGCCATCCCAATGCCCAATGAGACTAACGAGATAACTCGCACCGATCAGCAGGAAGAGAGGTCATCGACTCATGTTATCCTGATCAGTAAGAAGAAATCAAGAGGCTGTGAAAATCATCGGACCAACATATGTCGATCAACAGGTAAAATTCATGTTCGTTGGGATGTCAACATGAAATTTCAACAAGTCCAAATTCTGATGAACACGGGGCATACTTTAAAAAAAAAATTAATCCGACAAAGCAAAAGAAATCCCATAGCTAGTCAGAAATTTTCGTTGGTTTTTCATCCGAATTCTGATGGGAAATTTTAACACGTCAGAATTCTGACAAACACAGGGTAATTTTTGAAAAAAAAAACAAAGTAATCTGAGAAAACAAAAGAAATCCCATAGCTCATCGAAAAATCCCTCCAAATGTACTAGTATCATATCATAGAATATTCATGCTAGGCTAGTATATCATTGTAGGATAATTTGTTAATCTTTTATCATATCATTATCTTCATCTTAACTTAATCATCATAGTTTTAACACATCATATATATCTTATAATGCATTCATGCATGTAGATCACAATATCACTTGTTCTTGGAGTTGTTATTGTCATGCCCAAACTTTTGGGCACAAACGGAATAAATTTTTTTTTAAAAAACTTAACTTAATAACGACTTACTTAATTAAAATAATGCAACTTTGTTTGGTCTTAACTATATTCTGTGTGAATCAGGTAATTAAATTCAATTTGGTGCTAAAGTTAACTAAGTCATCAATGAGCTAATATTTCCCCGAAAGGGTTATCACTAATCTCCATTAATAAATAATTAAAATCTCAAGAATAACGATTAATCTCAAATTTAAATGACCTAGAATTTATCTTATCGTTCTTAACCACCTAGGTTCTAAATTTAATTGTTCTAGTTATTAAACCACCTTATTAAAATAAAATCCCCATGAATTAAAAATACATTATAACTTAGGCGTAAATGGCCCTCTTGCCCCTACAAATATCATTATGTTTATCTATTTTTTTTTTCCTCTGAGTCTAATCTACCTAAGTATTTAAAATCTTCTTATAAAATCTCTTCTATATTCTTTAATATTTTAAAAGAAAAAACATTACTTAAATTTTACAATCAACTATATGATTCCAACTAATTAAAGAAATTAAACCCCTTCTATATATATATATATATATATATATATATATATATATATATATATATATATATATATATATATAATTAATTACATGCTTATGAATAAATCCAAAAGAAAGGTGGGACTTTTATTTTATTTATTTAACTAACTCTTTTTTTTTATACCTCCCACACACATGCTTATTTTAAATCCAAGGTGTGTGTTTGCCCTAACCCGAAACTAGGGTTAGGGCAAATATGTTATTATCTAGTTTCCCTTTTTTTTTCTTGTGTTGTGTGTGTGAGTGAAGTTCCTTTCTCTTTTTTTTTTAGCTTGTGTGTGTGTGTGTGCAGGATGGTCGGCGGCCACGGAAGGCGGCGCGCAGGGCCGAACCCGAAGCTAACTTCCCTTTATTTTTTTTTTGCATGTGATAACTTGTTAATGGGCGGAGGGACGAAAGAGGCGGAGGAAACCGGCGGAGGTTTTTTTGTTTATTGCTGCGGCGTGGGAGGAGGTAGTGCGGGGCACCGCGGGCTGCGGCCAGCGTCGCCCGCAGGCTGCGGACGTCACCGCCCATAGTCTGCGGGTTCCGCAGTCTGTGAACGGCGCCGCCCATAGCTGCGGGCTCCCGCAGGCTGCGGGCGCCGCCGCCCAAAGCCGCGGCCCCCTCCGCTTCAACATTTTTTTTTTTTTAAAAACCCCATTTATTGGGCGAAGTTTATAATATGTAAACAAAATTTTGCATAAAAACAAAGGGACATTAAATCAAAAAAAAATCATATATATATATATATATATATATATATATATATATATATATATATATATATATATATATATATATATATGTATATATATATATGTATAGATTTGTTGTTTTAAGGATTTTCATGCTATAATTTTTTTTTATAAGGCATGAACAGAGTTATATATTTATATATATATATATATATATGTATATATTTTTATATATATATATATATGTATATATTTATATATATATATATATATATATATATGTATATATTTATATATATATATATAAATGTTTATATTCAAACAAATGTAGGTGCAACCAGATTTAGTAATAAGACATATCTGTTTTCTGTTTGTTTTTTGTTTTTTTAAAGGAACAGATCTTTCAAGTATACACTTAATGCATAAAATATATATATATATATATATATATATATATATATATATATATATATATATATATATATATTGTTATTAATCACTCATCTAGGCAGGTTCATGAGGCCTTTAATTTTGTATTCCTTTGGTATGCATATAAATGGATTTCCTAATATATATTTTCTTTGTTCTTTATAACACAAAATACTAAAACTAAATGCTAAATGTTTTTTTTTTGAGAAGAATAGATTACTACAATAGGATTTATTTTCTGCACTACATGACTGATTTATTATTTGCAGCAGCATCAGATCATAAAGAACATGTGATAATAAGTTACATCTATTTGCAGAAATCATAAAGAAAAAATTGCATTTACTTTTTTTTCTTTTGTAAATCATGAAGATTTATATACAATCTAGTACATTCCTTCTTCCTTTTGCAATACTAACTAAAGTGAGAAAAATATACATATTTCTTTAGCAATTTAGATACAAGTAAATATAAATACAAAGTTTTTGAAAATAAAACAACCACATTTTTCTTTCCATGGTAATAGGAATACATTGCTTTTCTTTTGGAAAATAAATACAACAATGACTCTCTCTTTCTTTTACAAGCTAATATTGAATACATATCCTTCCTTCCTTGTAAATAACACAACCTAGCTCACATTTTTCTTTACAAACTTCAATAGTGAATACATTTGTCTTTCACACTTTTTCTGCAACATAAAACAGCAACATAGCTCTTTAGTCTTTCTTTTCCCATCCCATGCAACCTGCAATAAAAACACAACTTGACCATGGAGAGCTCACCTCCCAGCCTAGGCTTACTAGAAGCCACCCCCGAGCTTGGAGAACCAAGCACTAGACGGGTTACAAGCAAGCAAACAACACAACATATAGGACATACACTCAACAACATTTTCCCATCCAAGCTACACTTCACCACATTTGTGATTTTCATTCCACGGGTGGAAGTGGACCAAGTACCAATGGGGAGATTGCAAGCCAAATACAACTCAAGCCACCTCATGGCAATACAAATGCAACCAAAAATACATCTACATACCTTATGCCCCCCAAAAGGCTCAAGGCCATATTTTCTCCCCTTATGACCCCCAAATGCATACACAAGGCTATGCAACAAGGGTCACAAAGGACACCCTTGAGATCACTCTCCATAAGGAGAGCCTCTCACCCAAGGCTGTCATACTCCTTCCACCCCAAGACCATCTTACTCTCCCAAGAGTAGGAAATCTTGGACACTCCCAAAAACAAGAACACAAACAAAAAAACATAGAAATGAAACTACACATTCTTTTCTCCAACAACAATTTACATAAACACTTTCTTTACAAGCATTTCTTTCCTTCAACAAAACAACATAAACTAACATAAACAACATAAATATGAGGAGATGAAAACCAACCTTATTCTGCCAATAGGTATGCTAGATTTAGTTGGGGATGAGCTGCCCAATTCCACACAAATTTTTTTCCAAACTTTTCCCAAAATTTCTATTCTACTACTAATTTTCAAAGCAAAAGCATAATCTCCAAAAATGGAGAGTGGGTGATTACTCACTAAGTCTCAAATTATTGCCTAAGAAGGCCTCTCTCACACTTCCCAACCCCTTGGGTGAAGTGAGAGTTCCCATTGGTTGCTCTTCCCAAACTCTTACACATTACTAAAACTGGAAAGGGAAAAGGTGAGAGAAGATGGGGAAGAGAGTTTGACATCAAAAGGGAAGGTTGTCTATCCTAGGAGGAACTTTCTAAGTTGAATTTTCGTTCACCTTGGAAACACCACTTTTTGAGGTGACTAAACAGTCACATGTTTCAAAATACCCCTAACCCATAGGTATACCCTTTGGACCTTTGGAAAAGCCTTAAAACTGACCCTAGGAGTCCATTTAACCCTTTAGAAACCCAACTGAAGTTTACCTACGGGTCAAACTTGAGTTGACCACTCCCAAGACTCCCTACCCAAGGCAAATTTGGGACCACACTCATGTTTTTGAATGGCTTTGGTAGAAACAAAACTCCCTCCAAGAGACAAGTCAAAATCAAGGACACTAATCAGCACATGTGTCAAGTGACACAATAAAAATACAATATAAAAACCACACATGGAGTTTGTCTCTTGTAGGATTACACATATACATAAAAATTAATTTTTAACACTCAAGCATCATACACTTCACAAATAAAATACATTACAAATGGGGTGTTGTCTCTCCAAATAGACAACTCCCAGCTTAACAAACGTACATTGGTCTAGGTTTGGTTCTCCATATAAATTCCATGGTCACATGGATAATTTTCCTGCGCATCTCAATTAACACATTAGTAATTCCAAATAGTCACAATTATACATAATCAAATACATGGATTTCATTGCACATCAAACACTTCATACATTGGCAACAATAATTCAATATCTCTTTCAATTAAATTCGATTTCACATAAGCAATTAACGTAATTCTCAAAATTGAACCATTCATAAAATAAGCATCATTTTTCTATCATCAAAATGAAGTCCTGCAATTCCAATAATGAAATTCCCCATTTCAAAATAATTCTATTCTAGCAACATATAAAGTTTCATAATCATCAAGCATAAAATAGAGCATCATCATATGTCAATGTGATCCAAATCATGGAAATCATATAGTTTCTAAATCCATAAAGCATAAATTAAAGCATCCATAATAGTCTCAATATGCAAATAACTGAAAATGTCAAACTGAGTCGGGGTAGGGCCTCACAGTTATTCCTAAGTCATTTGCTCAATGATCTGAGAGAAAAACATTGGCTTTAGGGATCCTATGAGATAGAGAACAATGGGACACCCCTTGGGAAGTTAAACTAGTTCAATTAGTTTATATGCTTGCATCAAGAGTCTCATTAGTATGTGAGTCTTTTGATCTTGATTTATTCATTTTGGTCACCGCATTTTCCCACGTACATTTCTGGCGCCCACCGTGCAGCACGTCCCCAAAAATAACATCATTTTTTGTGCAGGTTAGACATTGCAATCACACTAGAACACTCTTTTAGCGTATCTAGGACTTTTTGCAGCACATTTGTGGCAAACTTTTGTGCATCCATCATATTGTTTAGCGCATAGAAACCATCCCTTAGCGCATTTGAATTTCCTTCTAGTGCATGTTCTTCTCTACTTTTTTTCGCGCATAGGAGTATCAGTATAGCGCATTCAGGCATCAAAATAGTGCGTAGGGTTTTTCTTTTAGTGCTTCTGCAATACCTTAGTGCATCTGTGTGGAAGTGTAGCGCGTAGCTCTAGCAGAGAGAAAATAACAAGGTTATAAAATTTAGGCTTGTGAAGCCCACCATCATGATTTGATTTTTTGCTCACTGATGTGTGCAGGTTCTAACATTTTTGTGTAGGAACATAAGGAATTAGTTTAGTTTTCTTTTCTTTCTTTCAAACTTAGTAAAAATAACTCACCTTTCTTTTTCTTGCAAAATCTTAAAATGAACCTCATGATTTCTTTTGGATGCATAAAATAAACTTCATGCTTTCCTTTTGGTGCTTAAAACAAAACTCAATCTTTTCTTCATTGCATGGATAAAAAGGACAAAAAACTCAAATCTTTCTTTTATGCAAGTTAGAAATCACATTTCTTTGGCCTCTAAAAAGAACAAAACAAACTTTCCAATTTTTGCATAAGTTAAAATTGAACATCATTTTCCTTTGGTGCTGATTAAAACAAACCTCGTTTTTTTCATTTGGAAGTTTAAAAGAACCTTCACTTCTTTTCAAAAAATCTTTCAAGATTGTAAAACCATTATTATTCATTTGATGAATTTACTTCAGTTGACCGGGATTTCTTTCAATTTTGTTATCTTCACACATTGCTATATTGGGATAAAAAGAACCACATGTCTTCTGAATAGCTTGCAGAAAAAATTTGCAATATGGGATAAAAATAAAGTGTGTACTTCATGTCTCGAAAGTGGTAGGCATATGCTCTCCCCTTAACTAGGTGATCAAAAAGTCAAACCCACTCTTTAAAATGCTTTCTTACTTTAAGCATTTACAAACTTTAGAAGGCATGCCCTCCCGCGTTGCCCTTAGGGTGCCATTAAGGCCGATGAGAGGGGAATGACCTAAGTGGGAAATGGCTTTATCACCAAGTATTCCAACCCACTATAATCAAATGTGGAGGCTGACAAAAATCCCCTCCAGCAGTTTTGCTCATTGATTATTCTTCCCCTAGAATCTTTAAGATAAGTAAAGCCTCCCGAGGGAGTTTATCACTGAAGATCAAAGGGAAGCTTGATTAAAAACCATAAAAGTAGAAGCTTTGAGCTGAGTCAGTTACCAAAAATTGGCAATATCATAGTGCAAGGGTGGGGAAGAATCTACCCTCAAGATCACTCACCATATATCTCCCAAGATATCTACTCAACTATGAAGCAATTCACTTTGGGTTAATTTCTGGACAAAGACAAAAAGATAGGTGCCCCCTAGGGGGTGACAAGGCTGTTTGAGTTGACGGAGTATCGAGGCTAGTGGGATATGATATTGTCAATGACCCTTGAATAAAGAGTCTGCTTGATCTATCTTTTTGTAATCCAAACCAGTGAAAACATTGGGGATTTGAACACATCCTCAAAAGAACATACACTATTTGTTAGCATAGGAAAATTGTTATCACTTCTATCTATTGTGTTTTCAAGTCATTTTTTAGAAAATCATCCATTGAATCACAAAATTTATTTCTTATCATCTTAGCAAAAACATCAAAACAAAGTTATCAGGACAGTTAGCGCATAGGAGCAACATCCTAGCGCATCTCAACCATTTGATAGTGCATTCCAACCAACACTTAGCGCTTTCATCACTTGAATTAGCGCATGATCAGTGCCATACTGGTAAAAACTTAGATAGCGCTTGTCAACATCATTTTAGTGCATGGGAGCATCAGCCTAGCCCATCTGAAGCATACTATAGCACATTTGTACCAAAAATTAGCACCTCAAAGGAACATATTAGCACATAAATGATTCAACAATGGTGTTATCAAACAGTATAAAATAACACATTTGAGAGGCAGCATAGCGCATAGGGACCATTCTGTAGCACTTTGGGGGCATCCTTTAGCGCATTAGGTCTTTGTTCTAGCGCATGATCAAAATTAGCGAAAAACAAAGAGAAAACCAGTCACATTGTGAAATTTTCGTCAACAGTTTCGGATACCCTTTTGGGTCCTCTGAAAAATCCAACAATGAAATTTCAAAAAAGGATCAAAAGTGAGAAATTTCCAAATCCAACTAAGAACCCTTAGAAAGAGAGATCGAATCTTCATCTATCTTGAGATCAAATTTCATCTAACAAAATTGAGTATCAAAATAGTGATCAAAGGTTCCACCATCCAACAAATCCTATCAAACAAATACCTAATTAGGTCCTCAAGTTATCAAATTAAGTTTCTAGATCATGAAACTTGACTCATATCATTTGGCACACTTTTTCATACAAGCGAATCAAACTAAACTTTTACTTAACAAGTAAACTTGAGTTTCCAAAATGAAGTATCCATATCCAACATCAACATCAACAATTGATCATTTGTGCATGACCACTCCCCATATTTTGAGAACAAGAAGTCTTCATCAAAAGACTAAGTTGAAGAAGAGACAACCTAGTTTTAAGTCACTTATCAAAAGGAGTAAATTTTCCTATATCAACCATCAACTCTTTACATCACATCATGCATTCTTGTGTCATATGAGGTTGTATATCCAAGGAAAACCCAATGAATTTGAAAAAGAAACCTTTGAGAAGTAGGGCTTACATTCAGAAAGAAGTGCTCAACCAACACCTCAATAGTGGAGGAAGGATTAACCCCGCTTTGTTTCTAAAGTTTCTTATCACTTACAACGAAGCTCGGCCTGAGCCACCAACTCCACCAAGAACCCCAATAGAAGAGGAAGAATTCACTATGGTAGAGATATATTAATGTCGATTTTCACTCGATCTCAAAAAAACAAAAAGAAGAAATCACAACCATAATCAAGCATGAGTTGTAGACTATCCAATCCTTTTGATGAATATGCAAATATGGGAGAAATAGAGATCACTGACGAGCTTCTCCAAGAATGTCAAGAGAGTGCGGCTTTCCAAAAACTCGTAGAAATATTTATAGAAGCAGATAAGCAAAAATATCTACTCATGTTAACTAGCAAAGGAGTTAATATTCTTGAGGATTTCAACACAGAAAACTTAAGGAATACAGATGAGATAATTTTGCGAACAAGGGCGAGAAACTATGCTTATCAAGAACAATCGAGAGAAGAAGAAGCACGTGATCAAGGAAACATACGCAACCGAGATCACCCATGAACAAAATAACACTCATGAACAAGAATATACCCACAATGGGGACAATCTTAATGAACAAGGGGAATCTCCCCATCGAAGGAAAAATGAACCCCTAACTGCTCTTACACAAAAACTCCAAACACTTCAAAGACAAATGCAGGACATGCAACAAGGGACCATGGTACGATACTCATTAGAAGGCATTTGTCCTTATCCTTTTGATAGGAGATTTAACATGGTACCTTTTCCCCCAAATTTAGATATACCAAAGTATGACAAATACGATGGTAAGAGTGATCCCTATGATCACGTTCGGGAATTTTGTACTGTGAGCTTGGAGTTTGCTCACAATGACACATACTTAGTGAGATTATTCCCAAGAAGTTTGGTAGGGAAAGCAATGGATTGGTTGTCAAAATGCACACCTCCCATCAAATCATTTGATGAGTTGGCAAATAAATTTATAACACAATACTCCTATAACATCCAACACACAATCACCATGCTTGATGTGTGTAATACGAGAAAAAAGAACATTGAAATATTCATGGTGTTTCTACAATGATTGAGATGCATGGTCGCAAGGTAACCATAAGATGTGCCTGAAAAGGGAACGATGGAAATTTTCATAGACAATCTGAAGAGTGAAATGAGTTATCATCTCAAACTACAATGTATACCATCTTTTGAAAAATTAATAGAAAATGGTATCCATCTAGAGGAAGTTTCCATCAAGAAAGGAACCTTTAAGTTCTTTAAAGAAGGTATTATTTCATCAAACAATAACACCTTTAACAATAAAAACAATAACAACAATTCCGACAAGTCCAGATTTTGGACAAGGAACCAAAACATTGTTAATGATGGAGTACTCGATGCCAACAATGTAAAGTCTAAACAACCAATGTTTACTTTATCAAGCAAGCCACCATCCAATAATGACCAAAAAAATTATAATCAAGGCACTAACACTTATCAACAAAATACCAACCAAGGAGCTTCAATGTCAAACAACAGGAATCGCCAAGGCAACAACAACAACAACCAAGGAAACAACACAAACCAAAGAGGTAACACTAATACTTTCCTATATCGACGAATATACACGCCATTAGGACAAACCTTGGAATCAACATTTTGAGAGATATTGGCAAATAATATCATCACATTGCTAGCCACAAGCAACTTTGAACCCAACTCAAACCACCATGGTGGAATGACTCACATTATTGTGATTATCATCAAAACAAGGGGCATAACACAAAAAGTTCATGAGACTAAAGAACATAGTTCAAGACATGATAGACAAGGGTGACTTAACGGTCGATGGTCATAAAACCAATATTAACCATGAAGCTTTCAAAAATCCTCTTCCCAATTACGACAAGGGAGGAGCATCAATGTCAAACAATACTAAAGGAGCTTGTATTAATCACATATACAAAAACACCATCAATCACATATCAGCATGTGACAATCAAGTGAATGTCATAAAAATCAAAGACAAATAAGAACATGTGTCAATAAATGTGACAACAAGAGCATAGAAATATGTCTTGAAGGGGAACACATCAACATCAACAACTCTACGCAAAACTCAATATAACTAGGTCAACCAACTATGGAGAACACCCGCTCAGATATCTATACTTGAGTTGCTCAAACTTTCACCAAAACACAAGGATATCTTGGAGCAAGCTCTTATCTAAACAACAATTCTAAATGATCTAGATATTGATTAATTCCAAGCCATGGTGGCCCATATGATGGTGCCACATAACATATCTTTTTTCAGAACATGATGATGTCTCCTTGAATCATCCACATAACATTGCACTACATATCAAGGTCTTAGTCTATAAGCATCAGGTAAAAAGAGTATTAATAGATGGAGGAGTTGGGCTCAATATATATACTCTAAAGCTTATCCATGCATTGGGCTTCTTTGAGTAGGATATTGATCCGAAAAATAAAATCACTATCAAAGCCTATGATGATGAAGAAAGATCATCCAAATGAACTGTGATACTACCCATTTAGGTAGGTCATATACAAAGAGATATCATGAGCAAAGGCTCGAACATAGACTTGACATACAATATACTATTGGGTCATCCATGGATTCATGAAATGCAAGCAAAGCCTTCCACGTACCATCAATGTATCAAGTTTGATAGACTTATAAAGCACTGAGAGGGGGGTGAATCAGTGATAGAAAAAACAATAACACTTTAATCCCAGACCAGTAAAAACATATAACCAATTTCCTTAAGACTTTGCTAGCAATCCAAAGTGTTATAAAAGAATTCATAACAATCAAAACATCCACCATAAGCAGGGGAAACCCATGGTGAGATGGAACTCACAAGTTAACTATCTGTAGAAATAGGTAATTGATCGGTTAAGGTCTACAAAATACTTGGTAAGGAGCAGATCCGATTAAATATCCCAAGCCCTGTTAGGAGCTATACCTAGTTAAAGGTAACCTCAGTGGAGGATTTAGATCCAAGTTAATGAATCACCTTGTTAGAGGATTGGTACAATGAAGCTTGTTAGAGATTACTCGGTTAGGGGATTTAACTATTGTAGTGATTAGAAAACAATAGGTTGTATGATCTAGGAATAGCACTTTCTTCTTGTTTAGATCCTTTTCTACTCACTCATTACTGCATCACCGACATACTCTACAACTCCTTCAACAAATCGCGTCAACTCTAACTCATAACATCACTTGTATGTTCTATATGAAAATAACTCATCACAATGTCTTTTTATAGACATTAGATTTCATGTCGGCTCAAGAACCTCAACACAATTTCCTAGGTTCAGTGAATCTGGACAATCTTCCTTAACACATCACAAATCATTGCAAAAATATTGGTTGGTGGTAACACATCACAACCGATGATAACTCATCACACAATCAGGGAAAATCGATTTGAACACCGATACCGGTTTAGTGTTGACCACATCAAACTCATATATCGATTGTCTCCATGCACCTCCTTGTCTCTCTCTGCTACATCTTGAAACTAGTAACAGTGGAATTGACCAAAACCGATTGTCTTAACTACATATATTGGTTGTCTACATATATCGATTTAGACAACTTCATACCAGTTAGACTTACTCTATACATATGATACCGATTTACAATATGAAGACTTAATAGCAATACCAGTTTGACTTAACTAAGATGACTATGATAATATGAACATAGATGTGTGTGTATGTGCCATCAATGACAATACATAAAGTCATCCAATACAAAAATCATCATCATGTCAACATTCTCCCCCTTTGGCATTGATGGCAACACTTAGAAAAATTTTGACAACTAAGTGTGCTTACAAAAATGTACAGACTCTACAGACTCCCCCTTAACAGTACATACAAATTTTCACATCACATACATATTTCTACTCCCCCTTTGACAACAATGCCAAATAGAAAAGTAAAATACATATATTACATCAAAATTTGTCATCAAAAACTGCATATATAGAAATATAAGAGTTTCTAAGTCTTTACAATGTAATTCTTGAGAAAATGTCACTGAAATGAATCTTCAACTATTCAAGGTCATTATCCCATGTTTCTAACAGTGTCTCAGTGATCTCAACATTTGTCAAAATTTGTGTAGCAAATTCTTCCATAGCACCAATAGTGCTCATCTCCAAGGTAGCCAAAACTGCTTCAGAATCCTTGTATGCCCTCTGTAGGATTTCAACTTTTCGAATCAACTAGTTCTTCAGTTCTTTCAAGGATCTAATTCACTTCACCTATTCAAAATCATAAACTTCTAACAGATTTTGCAAAGCATCAACCGATTTGCCAAAATTTAAAGCGGAATCATGTACTGATATGTATGCATCACTTAAGTTCCTTCTCTATATCTTCTCACTTTTTCTTCAAGTCAAAACAAAATAATGATACCTTAGATATATTAGCCAAAATTTTACATCCAGTTTCTATACCAATTCTCAAAAGATCTTTATTCACTAATAAAGCAATCTTGTCTTTATCAATTTTTGGAATCAGTTGCTCTCCCCTTTTCTTCCTGTAATCTTTTTCAGCTAAGGCATGAGTTGCCTCTTCAAGTGATTTCAGTTGTTCACTAGCATCAACAACTAATTGTCCAAGCTTAGTAATAGGGGTAGATAAATTACCAATATCAGTCTCTGGTAGGAGACCTGACAAAATGTCAATAGTAGTCTGATTAGTTTCTACTTCTTTTATCTGCTCTTTCAACCTCTTCTTTTGAGCTCTGGATTGCATAACAGTAGCAATATCCATTAGTTCAGATGCACTCAAATTGTTCATATCTATATGACCTTTTATGTTGATTGAGTCACCATCATCATCATCATTGGTTTTCTTCTTCTCCTTTGCTTTCTCCTTTTCATTATTTTTCTCTATTGCCTTCTCCTTTGTTTTCTCTTTCTCTGTTTCTATCTGTTTTTGTAGTGTGGTTGTAGTGACTGGTGGCAGTTGTTTTTCAACATTGTGTTCCTTTACTCGTGGTAGTTGAATATCCACACTTTGTTTTGTAGCTTGTGTTTCTTCTTCTTTTGTTCATCAACAATATCCGATTGTTGTTTAGTTTCCTTAACTGGTTCAATGTCCTTACCGGTTGTATCAACAGTATCCTCAATTTCATCAGGTTCATTAACAAAGAATATGATCGATGGGGAACTTGTGTCATCCTTATTCTTGATAGGGTAGACAAAATCTGGTGTAATTATTTCTTAATTATCTAGCTTCGGTGGAGCTCCAGTCTCATTCTAATTAGGTTTATTATGATAGCCCTTCAATAGCTCATTCATCCTTTGAATATCTTGTGCAATTCGATGGGTATCATCTTCAACTAGTTGAATCTTTTTATCCAATAGTCTCAGTCTCCTTTTTTTTGAATAAAATTGTCTTTTATATTTAGCAAGCATTGCTAATAATTCTTCTAGGGACAACACAGGAAAATATTGAGCAAAAACTCTATCAATAATTTGTTGGTCCTGATCTAAAATCAACTTTCATTTATTTTCAAGAATTAAATATAAAGAATTTGAAATCTCAATTTGAATATCTTGTGGTAACCAGTTATATTGACACAAGTAATTGATTACCTCTTGTACCACTTCAAGTTTGTGACCTTCGTCAAAGGAATCAAAATGTTCTTTTACATTATCAAATTGTTTTCTCCTTAATGTTTTCATAGTTCTCTCAAAATCACTCTCTTGCTTGAAAGATGAAACATCAATAGGAGTACTTTGGTTGGAAATTTCTCCTATTGGTTTAGATTTCTTACCAGTCACCTTCATCTTCTTTGTTTCTTCTTTAGTTTCAGTTTCCTCATATTCTTCTTGAAGGATAAGATGTTTGCCTCTCTTTCTAGTGGCAGTCTGCTTCTTTGCATATACCTTAACTACCAGTTCATTCTTAATTTCAATGCTTCTAGTTATCCTTGTACCGGTAGACATAGAAGATGGTTGATCTACTTTCTTCTTTTTCTCCTTCACACTACTGGGTTGTGCATGTGAAATCCTTTCTTGATAAGTGCCCAGTCTTTTCTTCTTAGTGTCCTTTGGTGATGCCAAGAGGTTGTTGGCATAATAGATTAGTAAGTCATAACTGGCTTCATAGCTCATTTCCTCCATTTCTTCTTCTCTTGGTTCAATAGCTTCCATAAGATAGAAATCAGTGGTCATGGTGAAACAGATGTCTTTTTCAAAGTGTTTCACCACTTCATCCGATAGCCTTAATCTCATGCTCATTTTCTTTTGAAACTCATTGAAATACCTATTCATTGCAATTGGAAATGTGTTCTTCACAGCCTTTATGCTATTCTTAATTTGGGTTGTCACGGGTATATCCTTAGACCATTGTATATCACCAATTATAGAAATAAAATTATAAAAGTAGAAGAACAAAACAATCAAAATTTGACTCTATTTAAAATTTTGACTATTTCCCTTCTTTATTGATTCTAAATTCAGCATCAACAGGCTTCACATTGCCTCACACAAATTTTAATCTTCATTTTCTATCATCATCTGATAGGCAGAATGCATGGCAGCAGATGGTACATTGTTCATTTGATTGGAATGAAATATCCAGTAGCCAATAACCATTGTTACAAACTTGACTCCTTCATCTACAATTTTATTGACAGATATAGCACGACCTTCAGAAGTGGTCTTTGTTAACTCAATAACAATCTCCTTCGAGATTTCCCTTAACTTGGGTACTTCATCAGTTTGGCAAAAATCGGTTACTACATGAATAGCCTACTTGGTTATAGTATGAGACCTGTCAAGAAACATGTTTCCACCATGTACACGATTGAGGATAATCCTGACATGTTCTTCCTCAAATTCCTTTAGAAAATACACCGCATTATGAAAACGTTTCTCATGAACCTTAATATATTTGGGTTTGATCCTCCCACTCTTGTCACACAAATATTTAAGCTAAGAATAGATTGCCAATGACCCTAGATCCTCAATTTTTCAATCTATGTAACTTGACAAGTCACCTTTAATCAAAACACCTTGGGTTACTTGAGATAATGCATTATAACACTCTATCTTATCTGTCCCCATAGACTCCATAGCTTTAGCAGTGATAAAAAGACTTTTTTCTAGTGTAGATGACGATGTCATTCAAAATAATCTTGATTCACGAGAGAAGATTGATCAAAATAACTTTTTCCCTTCGCGCTGCTAGGGTATATGGTTGCTCTCTCACTTGCACACCTGATTCTCTTTTCTTCACATCAAATGTGATTCAGCTTTTTAATCTGTAGCACAAATTCATTCTCAATCTGCTAACAATGCACTAATTCTCTCTGCAAGTGCTCACAAAATGCTTCTTCGAATGCAATTAGGGTAGAAATGACTTAGTGAAACTTCCTTTTATTAATTTACCCACTGCATTCATTACACTACCGATAGGGTAATAAACCCTAATTACCACTTAACAAAACTCACCTATATCGGTAGGCATATCAACCAGTTAGTAATCCTTAGAAAATCGATCGACACTAATATCAAAATTCTTATTTTACAACTCAAAATGCAAAATCTTCTTACCATACTCTCTTCAAGGGGTCCGGAATAGATTTACCGATATGCTCCCCTTAGGCTTGTTGAAAAGCTCAGTTTACCGATGTAGCATTCTCCACACTAGGTGAAGGATTTAATTCTTCCAATGGCTTGTCCTCACTTTCTTCATCCAAATCATATTGATCTCCACTCTTGTTTCTTCAACATCTACTGTCTTCTTTCCTTTCCGATCTTTCGAGTGATTTACCGGTTGGTTCTTTTTAGTTCTACAAAACTTAACAATGTTTTCTGGTTTATGACAATGATAGTAGGCCATCCCAGATGCTCTCCAAGGTCCTACATTACCTCTTCCAGTCCTTCTGCAATTCATAGCCACATGTCCAAAGTTGTTGTAATTTGTGCAAATCACATTGGTTACTTTCTCCATCTCACAGGGACTAAACCGGTTGACATAAGGTTTTTGCCAGTTCATGTTTCTCTGGTTGTCATAAGTCCTTCTCTAGTCATCAATAGGTCTTGAATTCATGTGAGGTGTTGGGTTATTTTCTCCATATCTGCATTCAATTGATCTATGTCCATACATATTACATGTGTAACAATGACCTTCAAATCTTCTAGACACACATCTAGTATTAGAATTATAGCATGTGTTCTCATTAGATCTGCTTCTACACACATTGGAAGTATGTCCAGGTTTAAGACAGTTAAAACAAATTGGTTTAAAATTCTTCTTACCTGATTTCATGCCTTTAGCTATTGGTTTGTGTTTTGATGAAGTATCCTTTGTTTTAGAAGACTCGCCTTGCTCAAATGTATTGAATCCTAATCCAGATGTGTCACCTTCCATCCTCTGAGATTGGATCTATTCATCGAGCATAGAGGAGCTCTTGTTTAATTTGTCAAACTTCTCATTGGCCTCAGTAAGCTCTTTAGAAAGATCTTCATTATGCTTCATAAGGGTCTCTCTAAGAGACATTGCCATTTCAAGATCTTGTAAAGCTTCTTTTCCTTCCTTCTCCTCTTGCTAGTGTTTATGCAAATTTGCATTCTTCTGCTTGATCTTTAAGATCTTGTGATCTTTCTCTTTGATCTGGTCATCAGCAACTCTCCTAGCTCCAAGTTCTTGACTCATACGGATTGTAAGAGCTTCAAGTTCTCTCCTTAGGTTAAGTTTCTCACCATTCAATTTATCCACTTCTTCTACCAATGCATCAATGTTTGCCTCATCTAAAGAATTGTTGTGAGAGATCTCCAATAACTGTTCAGTCAGTTCTTTCCTCTTTGCTTGTGAAGCTTTAAATCTTCCTCTCAGGGTTTCAACCTCATCCTTAGTTTTAGCTAGTTCTCTAGCCAACTCTTTATAACTCCTATCCCCCATAATGACTGTAGGGTTTCCTTCCAAGCGGTTAGGCCTTAAGGAAGTTAGGCTCTAATACCAATTGATAGACTTATAAAGCACTGAGAGGGGGGGTGAATCGGTGATAACAAAAACAATAACACTTTAATCCCAGACTGGTAAAAACATATAACCAATTTACTTAAGACTTTGCTAGGAATCCAAAGTGTTATAAATGCATTCACAACAATCAAAACATCCACCATAACAAGTAATTATACATGGAAAACCCAACTGGCAAAAACCACGGTGAGATGGAACTCACAAGTTAACTATCTGCAGAAATAGGTAACTGGCCAGTTAAGGTCTACAAAATACTTGGTAAGGAGTAGATCCTGTTAAAGATCTCAAGCCCTGTTAGGAGCTATACCTAGTTAAAGTTAACCTCAATGGAGGATTTAGATCCAAGTTAATGAATCACCTTGTTAGAGGATTTGTACAATGAAGCTTATTAGAGCTTACCTAGTTAGGGGATTTAACTATTGTAGTGATTAGAAAACAACAGGTGGTATGATCTAGGAATAGCACATTCTGCTTGTTTAGATCCTTTTCTGGTCACTCCTTACTGCATCACCGACATACTTTACAACTCCTTCAACAAATCGCATCAACTCTAACTCATAACATCACTTGTATGTTCTATATGAAAATAACTCATCACAATGTCTTTTTATAGACATTAGATTTCATGTCAGCTCAAGAACCTCAACACAATTTCCTAGGTTCGGTGAATCTAGATAATCTTCCTTAACACATCACAAATCATAGCAAAAATGTCGGTTGGTGGTAACACACCACAACCGGTGATAACTCATCACACAATCAGGGAAAACCGATTTGAACACTAATACCGGTTTAGTGTTGACCACATCAAATTCATATACCGATTGTCTCCATGCACCTCCTTGTCTCTCTCTACTACATCTCGAAACTAGTAATGATGGAATTGACCAAAACTGTTTGTTTTAACTGTGCATACTGGTTTAGATACCTTCATACCAGTTAGACTTACTCTATACATATGATACCAGTTTACAATATGAAGACCTAATAGCGGTACCGCTTTGACTTAAATAAGATGACTATGATAATATGAACATAAGTGTGTGTGTATGTGGCATCAATGAAAACACATAAAGTCATCCAATACAAAAATCATCATCATGCCAACATGCCAACAAAGTTCCCCTGGAAATTTCAATATCTGTAAATAATAACCCATTTCAGTATTGCAATTCTATGGGGGAAGCTCAAGATAGCCTGGTTCCACACAACAAAGAGGCCCAAGCTTCCTCATCATCCAATCATCAAGAAGAACTCAAGTCTCTATCCATGAACTTCAAGCAAAAGATGAAAATAAAGGACCAAGGCATGGGGGAGTACTCTTTTGGACCCTTGTGTCTATCTAAATTGCCAACTTCACCAAGGTCTTATGAAAAACCTTCCACATCAAGACATCAAGCAACACAACCCATCACCAAGTTTGATGGTAAATTTATCCAAATGAGCACACTGGATGAAGAATCAAAAGATAAAGACATCCTTAGATGGCTATACAAGTATGAATAAGAAATAAAAGTTGCTACCATAGAAGCATTCATACCAACAAAATAGTATGGAAATGGGTTCTGCATCATGCAACGAATGGGATATAAAGGAAAAGGACCTATTGGTAAGTGCCAAGAAGGCATCATAGAACTCATACAAATTTATTCACAATTTGCAAAAGACAAAACAGGACTTGGGTATGGCCAACATATTTCACCTGTACAAAAGCAAAATCACCATCAAAAACCTCAATGGAAAGAAAAGAAAAAATATAACGAAGACTCGTGTTAAGAAGCACTAAACCAAGTAGCAAAAAAGACAAGGAAGGACAAAAAGAATGAAGAAAAGGAGAGATGATAAGAAGAACTCGCTATTCAAAAGGAGGAAGCTTCTTATAAGAAAGTACATCATATAAAAGAACCTATTCAAACCACGGTTGAGCCACAACCTAAATAAAATGCTACTCACATAAAGGAAATGGTGTATGAACAAATTCAAATAGTACAAGAAATCACCAATCCCGAATCAAAACAAGCTACTAAACTTATGTCAATTATCAATTATCTTTTTTCACCATACAATATACCTATCAGATTCAATGAGGTAACATGGGACAATGATTCTGAAACTGATTCCAATGAATATGAGGGATAATTGTTCTGATGTTACTGAAGATGTCGAGGTGGATACAATCCATGCATACACACCCATTAATCACGAGGGACAAGGCTCAAGATCTCGACCATTTGAATTCAGACCACAACATATCTAAAAGGCTAGTGAGAACAATCAGCAACAATACAAACAAGGCAATGTCTAAGAAAGTACCATCAAAGACCCCAAGAATATCATAGACCTCACTGATATCCCAAGCAACTATGATGACATCTCCATCATGACACTTACAGCAACTAATCTTAACTTGCCAAATGACTCCCTACCTCTCATATATCCTGATCTCATAGATTGGGAAGAATCCAAACATCATGATATACCAATATTCTCGAACAATGAATCAATTGTCCAATACTTATGCTCAGTCAACCCAAAAAAATGCTCCACCAGTGAACCTCATAACGATATTTGCGATCAGGGGAGCACCAAGTCTCTTAGTCACAAAAATGAAATAAAAAATGGATCTAATGGTGAAAACCATTTAATGGTAGTATTACATCACAAAAACAAAAAAGTAAAAATAAAGGACATACATAAAGGTGAAAACCTTTTTGAGGCACCTGAGGATGGGAGACTTGACACTCTTCCTGAACATTACCAGAAAAGGTCACCAATCTTTATTGAGCCAACTCAATCAATAAATATCGGCACTAAAGCAGCAGTCAAAACCATACATCTGGCATAATCACTCACACAAAAAGAACAACCAGATTTTATCAAATTCTTCAAGGAGAAGCAAATCAATTTTTCTTGGTCTTATGCTGACATGCTAGGGGTAGATACGAATCTAATCATGTATCACTTGTCCATTTCTCTTGGAGCTAAACTTGTCAAACAAAAATTAAGAAAGATGAATGCACATGTGGCATTATTAGTCAAAGCAAAACTGAAAAAGTTAGTAGATGTCGAATTCATCTGACCTATAGACTATGCCAAATGGATCTCAAATATTGTACCAGTTTCCAAACTAGATTAAAGCATAAGGATTTGCATAGACTTCAAAGACCTAAATAATGCATGTCCAAAGGACGACTTTCCTTTATCAAGCATAAACACTATTATTGATCTAACAGCAGGGCACGCAATGCTATCTCTCATGGATAGCTTATCTGGCTATAATCAAATCAAGATAGCCCCAGAGGATCAGGATAAAACTACATTCACCTGTCCATGGGGAACATATTGTTGGAACGTCATGCCTTTTGGCTTCAAAAATGCTAGAGCAACTTATCAAAGAGCCATGAGAACAATCTTCCATGACATGATGCATACTTTTA
Source organism: Cryptomeria japonica (assembly GCF_030272615.1). Lineage (NCBI taxonomy): Eukaryota > Viridiplantae > Streptophyta > Pinopsida > Cupressales > Cupressaceae > Cryptomeria > Cryptomeria japonica. The sequence goes on from NC_081415.1 coordinate 104,498,212, forward strand.
TGGAGGATTATGTGGATGATTTGCTATCTAAATCATTCACCAAACCAGAACATCTAGGCATACTAGATAAAATCTTAAAATGATTGCAGCAATTCAATGTCAGATTAAACCCTAAGAAATGTGTCTTCGGGGTCACATCCGGCAAACTGTTCGGCTACATTGTATCAAAAAAGGCATTGAAGTAGATCCAGCAAAGGTTCGGGCTATCATGGAGATACCACTTCCTAAAAACATTAGCTAGCTACGATCTTTGTAGGCAGTCTACAATCTTCAGACGATTCATCGCTCAGTTAGTAGATAAATATATTCCATTCAATCATCTGCGTCATAAGAATATAGATTTCAAATGGGAAGAAAAATGTTCAGAATCATTCCACCAGCTCAAACAATATCTGATGAATCCACCAGTTTTAGTACCACCAATAGCAGGCAAGCCACTCATTCTCTCTATATCAACAACAGAAGTATCATTAGGGGCATTGCTAGCACAAGAAGATCCAGCAGGCAAAGAAAGGGCTATCTATTACATCAGCAGGACTTTGAACAGATATGAACTCAATTATACATTCATTGAAAAGACTTTCTTAGCGGTGGTGTTTGCTTCTCAAAAAATTTGCCACTATATGCTATCCCACACAATCAAGTTGGTAGCAAAGATTGATCCTCTCAAGTATCTACTCAGCAAGGCCGCTCTCATGGGAAGATTGGATAAGTGGGTCATGATCCTAAGTCAGTGCAACATTCAATACACATAACAATGAGCTATCAAAGGACAAGCAATTGCAGATCAACTAGCAGAAGCACCACTACCAAACCAACACCCACTATAGGTGGAATTTCCAAATATGGATGTGCTCACTATCACACCCAAGCAATGGACCCTATACTTTGATGAATCGTGTACACAACATGGATTGGGTGTCGGCATCTTGTTCATCACTCCAGAGGGGCAAACAATTCCAAGATCTTATAGACTAATATTTCCATGCACCAACAACATTGTTGAATATGAAGCCCTAGTAACCAGAATCAAAGTGGTTGTAGAATGGAGAATCACAAAATTAAGATTCTATGGGGATTCTCAATTAGTTATCAACCAAATCAAGGATGAATATCAAATGAAGGATGATAAGCTAATTCCTTACAAGAGAATGATGGATGACTTCAAAAAGTACTTTGTGCACTTCACCTTTGAGAAAATTCCAAGATTGGACAACAAAGTTGTCGATGCAATGGCCACTATCACCTCACTTCTACAAATTCCAGATAAACAGAATCGTTACGAATTCCTGGTGGAGCAATTGTTTTTCCCATCCTATGACAATTCTGCATCCCAAGTCATTTGTGCCCTGATCGGTTTTGATTCCCCTCTATATGGGAATATATATGAGTATCTCAAAAATAATACTCTCCCACTTGACCTATCTCGCAACCAAAATTGAAGCTTCATCTGACAAGTCGCCTGCTATACCTCAACCGCTGACACACTTTACCACCGAGGTCTAGGTGGTACTCTTCTTTGATGCCTCGACCATAACGAATGTGACTCCGCCTTACATGAGCTTCACAAAGGTATTTGTGGTACGCATTCAAGTGGTCCTACTCTTTCCAAGAAACTTTTGAGAATGGGATATTATTGACCGACAATGAAAAGAGAGTCCTATCAATTTTCTAGGAAATGTCCTAAATGTCAAATTCATGGTAACTTCATACATGCACTAGCACGGGAGTTGCAACCATTCACCACATCTTGGCCTTTCTGCCAATGAGGACTTAATCTGATAGGAAATATTCATCCTTCCTCTTCAAACGAGCATAAGCTCATTATCACTGCCACGAAGTAATTCACTAAGTGGATCAAAGCAGTCCCAATGACCACTGTGACTAGAAAGCAGATCTCATCATTCATCCTCAACTATCTCATTTGCCAATATGGAATTCCCAATTCCATCATCACAGATAACAGACGTCCTTTCAAGAATCAAGATATACAAGAGCTATGTGAACAATTCAAAATCCAACATCATTTTTCCACACCATACTACCCACAGGGGAATGGCCAAGTGGAAGAATCAAATAAAACAATCCTAAAAAATCCTCAAGAAAATAGTAAATGATGCTGGCAAGGATTGGCATGTACAACTCAATCTGGCACTTTGGGCCTACAGAATGAGTATCTGCACACCTACAGGGGCTACACCATATTCATTTATGTATGTTTCAGAAGCAATTCTACCTCTTGAGGTAGAAATCCCATCTCTCTAAGTATCTTTGCAGGGCCTCATACCAGATGAGGAATATCGAGTGAACAAGTTGCAGGAAATAGAGCTTCTTGATGAAAAAGGACAATGTACCTATGACCATCTCAAGGCATATCAGCAACGAATGTACAGAAGCTATAATCACAAATTCATCCCAAGGGATTTCAAATTCGGTGATCTCATCCTAAAAGACAATCCCAGAAATCAGCAAGATCAAGAAAAGAAGGGGAAATTTGAACCTAACTGGTTGGGACCCTTTGTCATCATATCAGCCTATGGATCAGGAGCATATCAGTTATCAAATTTAGAAGGGGGTGTGCTCAACGAACCAACCAATAGAATCCATCTGAATAAATTCTACACTTGAGTCATCCAATGCATGAATCAGGCAAAAAATCAAAAAAGTATCAAAAATTGTCACTATGGTGAAAACCTGGCAAACAAGCACTTTGTGACACAAAAAATCATAAAATCATAAAAATGCAAAAACAATGAAAAACAAATCAAAAAGTGCAATAAAAAAAAGTGGTGAAAACCAAGAAACAGGTGTTATTTGTGAGAAAATAGCTCCTCTATCTATCGGTGCTCACATCATATATGTCATTCATTTGATCTCAGCCCATAGTCATCACAGAACACTTATACATGCAGCATTGTCCCGGACATACTTAGCATAGTCATTGTCCTTGATTCTCTAAACAGTTATCCATATCATATCCCACCATGGCTTGGTGACCAATGTATATTCCACATAGACAAGTGTCCATAAATGGGGGCATTCATCTCGCTTTAACATTCAGACAACAAACAAGGATCATGGCATACTAAGGAAACCAATGTCAAAACTATTCATTGGACTAGAAAATAGGATCATTATCCAGCTACAACTTCAACACACACACGATGGATGATTTTATTCTGAATTATGATTTTTTTACATTTGGAATGAAGTCTTGACTATTTGTATCTTAATTTTTGAATCATTAGATCTCCTGAGCTACTTAAGGATGCACTGATCTAGAGAAGCAACGAAGGAATCTGGTATTTTTCTTTGGTTTTTTGTCTATGAGGTGATCATTTATATGGTGCAAATTTGTCTCAAGACATGATTGGAAGCATATCATTGAAGAGATTTTCCATTTTGCACATAAAATGGTTAACTCTTGTTTGTTTTATACAAGCAACACTCGGGTCATCTTGGTTCAATTATACCTAGATGCTTGTGTCATCTTGCAATATCAAAAATCATGTAAGTTATACTCAGGTCATATGGTTCAATTATACCATGATGCTTGTATTAACTTTCAACATATCAAAAGCTCAATGATGACAAAAAGAGCACAAACAAGTGACTAAATGGGAATGACAACGATAGAATTAAAGTAATCATTTAGCTGCATATATTGTATTAAGTTGCATATCATCTTACAATTGCATTAAGTTACATCTCATTTTCAAGATATGTCTCCTATCATTATCATTATCATTTACATCTCATTTTCAAGATACATCTCATATCATTATCATTATCATTTACATCTCATTTTCAAGATACATCTCATATCATTAACATTATCATTTGCATCTCATTTTCAAGATACATCTCACAATCATAAACATTTAGGTAACAACCCGTCTTGTATCAAAGTAAACATAGCAATGCATATCACAAACACCTATTCATCATGAACCATGCATTCACATCATCATATAAATAAGCATTAAGAGATCAAGAGCATCATTATTATCTGAGCATCTAAGCATCCTCATAGTATCATCATGTCAAATAAATGTACATCATAAATCATATCATCATTAGTAACACATCACATATGGATTACAGAAAATCATTGCCATATAACATATACCTTGGCGAGTATTGTATCTTCCTCAATGTGTCCCAGAGCAGGGAACCTATCATGGCTCTCTCTAACCTATTAGCAAGGGCCTCTACTCGGCCTTGGCGCTCTACTATTGTATCCCTCTCTACCTGCAGTTGTGTAATTTGTCCCTACTGTACTAACACCTATGCCTGCAGCTCCTACACCAAGACCTGTAGCGCCCTAATCTGAGCATCATTTTGGTAGGTGATCACCCTGATCTGCACAAGTACCTATGTCATGGTCCTCACAACACCCATCCCTATTTGATGCGTTGATGGAGGTATAACATCATATCTCCTCCTCTGCACAGGTCGCCTATTATCCTCTATCCCTCCCATGGCAGCTAACACTACACCTATCCTACCACCCCCACCCGCACCAAGCATGAGACCGCCTCTACCATCTCCACCTCTACCATCTGCACCTCTACCACCTCCATCTCTACCATATCCACCTCTACCATCTCCACCTCTACCACCCCCTCCACCTCCATCTCCTCCACCACCACCTCCACCTCCATCTCCTCCCTCCTCTCCCTCATTCTCCTCTCTTTGTCTAGGATCCCCTTGCCTTTGTGGTTGCTCCTCATAATCATCAAAACCTAGCAATAGCTCTGTCAAATCATATATGTGCCCCACTGCATGTACCACGAAGTAAGCTGAGAAATCCTCTGTCATCCCAGCATCCACTATCCCAGCCCCATAATCCTAGATCTGTCCTGCCAAGGTCATGTACTCATCCATGGTTTCTCTACTATCTATACTAGGCCCCCACTCCAGCACATCCAATCACCGATGAGCATACAAAGAAGCTCCATGTGGTATCCCATGTTGTCTACCATACTATCGATGAACGTGGCTATGCAAAAATCATTCAATGATAAAGGGTGTCTGCCCAATCAAGTAGCTCGACATATATGCATAGGGAATCTCTAGCCCATCCTTTGCCCACACCTCACAATCCATATGTGGTCTCTAGATGACCCTAGCAATTTCATCCAAAGCCCTACGCCAGTGCTCTAGTTTTCCCAGCATACACTGGACAACTACACCTATATACCCATATGCATATGCCCGACCAACTGGCCTATCCCTATCTACAAGCGGTCTCGACACTAGTATATGCTCCCAGACCCACACCTGTAATAACGTCACCCCAGCTGGTAGACTAGTGTATCCCAGATATAGTACCTAGTGGAAATATCGATATAGGTGGGCCAACATACAAGACCCCCATGCAAACCTGCATCCCTGCATCACCATATCCTCCAGAAGCAATCCCCATCCAATGGCTAGTCCCTTCGACCTACAGTTGGGACACAGGAAACAACCAATGAAACCTACTAATACTGACTACAGTAGAGTATAACCGAAATCCAAAAAATCCTGCCATGGGATCTCGTAGCCACTAATGTGATCATCATGGAAGATACAGTGGAGAGACTTTGTGCCAACCTCCTCGATCTGCTCATAGGGTAACAAATCCCCAACCACAGGAGTCTACAAAATTTGTTAATAGTCCTTTGGTGTAACTATCATCTCACCGATTGCCAAATGAAAGGTGTTTGTATTGTTGTGCCACCTCTCTGACAATGTTGTCAGTAACCCCGGTTAATGATAAATCAAGGCATGTCTCGTAAGGATGATAACCCACATCTCTCAATCACATCTTTGTCAGCCTGTGACAAGTGCGGGATAAGTGTCCATGGCTTCAGGAATCGCTCCCAATATTGTAGTACACCAAGCTCTGCCTACAAATCAACACATATCCACCATTAGTTCTCGATTCAATCAAACCTATCAAAAATCAAAAGCAAATCAAATTGAAAACGCAAAGCATATCAAAAACACATCAAAAACATATTCACATCACTTAGTGAATCATATCAGGACTCATTCAATTAATCAAGACCCATATCAAAATCAAGAAACATAACGAAATCAAATCCATATCAACTCAAGACCCATAACAAAATCAAGACCCATAATGAAATTAGATCCATGTCGACTCAAGACCCATAATGAAATCATATCCATATCGACTCAAGACCCATAATGAAATCAAGACTCATAACGAAATCAAATCCATATCAACTCAAGACCCATAATGAAATCAGATCCATATCGAAATCAAGACCCATATCAAAATCAAGATTCATATTGACTCAAGACCCATGATGAAATAAAGACCCATAACGAAATCAAATCCATATCAAAATCAGGACACATATCAAAATCAAGATCCATATCGACTCAAGACCCATAACAAAATAAAGAGCCATAGCAAAATTAGATCCATATCGACAACAAGACCCATATCGAAACAAGATCCATATCGACCACAGACTCATATCACAATCCAGCAGCATATCAAAATTGCACATCATAACCAAACAAGACTCACATTGGATCATGAACCATATCAAACAATCGATGAACCCATATCGACATCTACACAACCTATCCAATCTATTTGACTCATGACGCATTTTTCAAAAACACCTTTTTTCCAACTTTTTGCCCTACGTGCTAAATCAGGGCTTCAAAGTGCTAAGTTACCACGTATGCACTAACCTTCTTCATGTATGTGCTACAAAGCACACCTTATGCGCTATCCGGCTATCACGTGCTACAACACAACTTCAATGCGTTGCCTTGTTTACCCAACACATTGTTTTACCCTATGTGCTAATTGTCATACCATTCGGGCTACCCTGTTTACCCGACACGCTAAAGCTATCTTATGCGCTACCTGGCATATCCTTTGCGCTACTCTATGAACCCTATGCGCTAAAATCACCCTACGTGCTAACCTACCCCCCAACCGCGCTACCATCTGACACTCAGATGCTAAACCTACCTAGGGTTTGCTACGCACTAAAATTCCTATCATATGCGATAAAGGACCTTCCCTACGCACTAAACCGGAAAATTTCGACCCAAAAATTGAAAAACATGACAAAAATCAAACAAAGAGGGATTTTGGCCACTTACTGGTGGGCCATATGCAGTGGGTCTCCAGTATCGCCTAACACGCTCAAATCGGTGTGAAGAGTATGGAATCGGCATCGTGGTCAAAGCTCCAAATGTCACAATCATAAGAAGACAAGTGTGCAAATGATTTTTCAAAATCACTTTTTACCTTTTAATAGGGTAAATCGAAAGGTTAATAAGTGGGGCATGTATTTTATTCCCACTTTTTCAGTATTAACCTTATCAACATCTTTTTTTCCGAAGATGAATCAATAATGTGCATCCAACATAGTCAATATTCTCATATCACAATTAATTCAAAACAATCATAAACTTGACAAATTTTCACTAGACCCTTGATTCATCTCCCGAGGGGGCATCATCAATATCGTTCATCAAATCTACATCTAGGGTATCATATCGACAACTTTCACAACAATATCATATCAAAAAAAATTGGCGGCATATCCAGCTATTTTCTTTGAATCAACATGTGCACACATGTCACTTCAAAGAGGGGCAAAATGTAGACATATAAATCTGACCACCTTCCTAAATAAATATTTGATATTTATTTTAACCATATCCCCTTATTAATTAAATTCTATTTAATTTATTTCTTCGCATTGATCTATTTGATTAAATAAATTACTCAATTTATTTAATTAAATTCACATAAACCTTTTCTAGCCTTTAATTAAATAAATCACTTTATTTAATTAATTCTCCTTTCTTCCTTTTAATTAAATTTTCATTTAATTAAATCCCCCCACTTGTATTTATGCAAGTTGAATCTATTTTGGTTGAAATAAAGTTATTTTATTTTAATTAAAATCCTTTTCCCTCATCCACTTGCATTTTCCTACATCTCCCACTTGCCTCCTAAACCCCTTCCAGATTCTTCTAATCACTTCCAATTTAGCCTAATTCATCTCCTAATTATTGTCACATTCCTAAGTAAAAGGAAGTCACTTCTCAAAACCTCCAAAGTCTTCAATAACCATTAAAAGCTTTATGTCTTCAAATGGTTAACCTCTAAAGTCTTCCAAACCATTTAAGGCTCTTACATAACCATTTATGGTTAACTCGCCTTTGACCTTTGGTTACAGACTTTCCTTTAATTTAACCATCCTTTTGACTCAAAGGTCTCTTCAAAACACTTATGGCTTTGACCATAGTTATCCATTTAACCCTTGCACAAGAGTTTACCCCATGGGTAAAAGCTTTATCCATTGGATAACCCTAACCTAACCTTAACCCTTACCTCCTAAGGTAACCTTCATGTCTTCTCAGGCATTTAATGCCTCTTGCATCTCCTCTCAAGCAACCTCTTTTTGACAACTGTCACCATTTTATTGGTGAAAATAGTAAACATGGATTCATTAATTTTCAATCCTAGCCCTTGTTAAGATTATTCAATCTTAACCATACATTGCCCTATTTTTCCTACAAATAGAGCTCTCATTCTTCAATTTCATATATCCGAGCTGCATGCATCTACATTATAACCTAATTTACTAAGCGTTTTAGCCTCTTTTTGTTAAAAGATCATCATAGCATTTAGAAGCACTTTTCATATCATAGGATATTCATGCTAGGCTAGTATATCATGTTAGGATAATTTGTTAATCTTTTATCATATCATTTTCTTCATCTTAACTTAATCATCGTATTTTTAACACATCATTTAGACCTTAGAATGCATTCATGCATGTAGATCACAATATCACTTTTTCTTGGAGTTGTCATTCCTAAGTCATTTGCTCAATGATCTAAGAGAAAAACATTGGCTTTACAGATCCTGTAAGATAGAGAATAGTGGGACACCCCTTGGAAAGTTAAACTAGTTCAATTATTTTATATGCTTGCACCAAGAGTCTCTTTGGTATGTGGGTCTTTTGATCTCGATTTATTCATTTTGGTCATCGCATTTTCTCATGTACAGTAACATATACAAAATTTGCAGTTTTTATCATGTTTTCACTAATGCAAGTACATAAATAACGATTAGATGCATCTAAATCTGAACATAACAATCACATTTAAAAAATTATGCAACCCACCAAAATAAATTAGGGTTTTGTGACTTAAACCTCTCAATTTATGTAATTTGATTAAAGCAAGCTCTATGAGTGCAAGATTAAAATTTAGAATGCTCACAAATCAGGTCTCAAATGATTAATCCGAATTAGACAACTCACAAGCTCAATTTTAGAATTAAAAATTAGGGTTTTGGTGAATTTAACCTCTAAATTTTCTAAATTCAATTGAAAATTAAACTTGTAAATGTAAATTTGAATTTGAAATTGCATAAACACTCAGATCTTAGGGTGTAAGGGGTTGAGTTCACTAGAATATAATAGTGAAAATTAGGGTGTCCACCATTCGATGAAGTAAAACCACTAATTTTGCTTAAGGACCATTATATTAGGGAAAGATAGGAATTAGATAGATCTAAACCTAATAGATCTAGATTCTGATCTAATTCCCAAGGGATCTTGACTCCACCTCTTATTTTCCTTGAGTTGAATTGAATTATTGAATTTGCTGAAATTACAATAAATGTGTTGAAATAAAGGTAAAAATGCAAAAATAGTGAGCTACAGTTGTCGAATTGAGGCACGCACCTAGATCTGAGAAATATCAGCCAATTTGGACTTGATCCCCGAAAAAGCTCTAAAAATGTTGAGACTATAGTGAAATTTTCCTTGAACCTCTGAACTTTTTGCACACCAAAGGGGGTTGATTTGTCTCTGCGAATAATGTCAATTCTGAAGATCGCACCTCCGTACATGTTTCCTACACACAGAAAGAAGGAGAAATGGGTTGGGAATAGGGGTTTTCTTAATTCAAACCCCGACTTAGGAATTAACCTTGATTGATATATTGCAAATACTAAAATAAATAATGAAAGGATATACCTCAAATCTACAATGACTGATAATGATGCTTTTCTTCTTGAATATAATCATATATGTTGTATGAAATGGCATGCACATGACAAAACCCTAATCACACGCATTCTTGCATGTGATTGATGTAATATTTCTCTACAATTGATGAATGAAGAATGCAACCTTGAAGATCTCTATAAATGCTTCATGATGAATACTTCAATGCTTGAATGCTTTGGGTCAAATACTTGGAGTCTTAGAATTGCTTATATCATAAATGAGTTGAGAAGGATGCCTTACATAGGGATTTCATAATTGAAATCACTTTTAGGCCAACCTAGAATTGATATATTTTCACACGGAGTTGGGTCTTTCCTAGAGGCTTTCAAATTTCTCCCTACGTTGATTTTCATCGCATATTTTCCCCTTAAGGTTTGAGGGTTATTATATCTCAAAAGGCACTCAATTTTGAATCAAAATCCCCACAATATAGAGGCACATAGGCTCGTTTGGTCTCACATGGGGAGGAACTTTCCTACTCTCATAATAAACCTATGGTTGAAATCAATAACTAGCTCATTCACCCATTTTCTAATGGTAGTCAATTCATGGAGAAAATTTTGGGTCCACTCTTTCTCCATGTTGTAATTAGAACACTCAAACTCATCCCATGAATCTATACTACTTGAATTACCTAGATGCAAATATTCTAAGTTAAGTACCCACTCTTTTAGTATTTTTGGAATTATGCAAGGGTGAATTGCCTGAATTTTTAATTTTGCATTTTTCTTTTTGCTTTATTCCAATGAAAGAAGTAGCCTTTAGAAGTTCTTGAACTTTAGAGGATTGATCCCCTTCCATTCTTTGATCTTTTAAACTAAATTTTGGAACTTCCTTGACAAAGTTATCACTTCTCAAAGAAAAAATTATCAAAAAACAAATTTCTAAATACACAAACCAAGGCAAAACACTTTCCTGGTTGCACCATGATCACTTAGTAACCTAGGTCTTCAATTGGTTCTTGATTTGGACTACCCCATACAACAATGCCAATTTTTTAGTGATCTAAATTGTACACTTCAAATCCCTAAAGACTGATAATCTCCTAAGTGCCAAGGGTGCCAAACCTAGGAAGATCACCACAAACATATTTAGTTTGAGCAACTAAGCACCAATGATTGAGGTAGGTAAGACCTCCTTAACTTTTGGCTCTGTAAAACCAAGGTGGATTTCCCTAAGGACATTGATGGTAAAAAAGTAAAGCATTTCCTTACAAAAAATAATACCCTTGCACAATGTATTCCAATGTTGGTGTCACAACATACCTATATGCTAGTTTAAATATGTAAGGCTTAGCACCCTATTCAATAGACAATCTTTCATATATTTGTCAATGAATATGTTTTATGATAATCTCTTATTAAATGTTGTGCACATTCAAACATGGTAGTAGGAACACACTAACCAAAAAAACTAAAAGATCTTTTAGTTGATTATTTTAAGGAGAGACCGTCAATAATAGATATCTTTATCCAATTGGGCAACAAAAATTATTGAATTTAATTAAACATGTAATAATAGTAAACAAGGTGATGCACTAATAAATATAATTTAAAAGACCAAAGTCTTCCAAAGTGCATAAGCAAGTTGGGCTCTACAAATGTACTTGAAAGAAAATATAGATGGTCACAAAATATTAAGTTACTCTTCTTAGTAATCCATGAATATGCCCACAGATTCCTTTTATTATGATAAAAGACTCCTTGCAAAGGCATTACAAGGATTTTACAAACTTTTGATTGAAAAACTAAACATCATACATCCAAAAATGTTTAACATGCACAAGGAGACACCCAACTAAGTTTTATTTGTCTTTAATCATTAAATATTCAATGTTTACAAGATAAAATTATAACTTTAGGATAAACCCAAATCATTGCAATGTAAAATTATCTATACCTAGCTATGGAATATGAAACTTAATGCTACAATTGGATTTGTTATCCTCCTTGAAAAGTGAAAAACTTTTCCAAAATACCCCCAATCAGAAGGCCTCCATGTTTTCAAGTTCATGCAAGGAAACCCTAGTTGCAACCTCCTCCAAAGGCCCAAATGGCACATGTCCATTGAATATTTTATCTCCAAAATACCCCCAACTCAAAGGCCTCCACATTGTCGAAGATTCATGCAAGATAACAAAACCCTAATTGGGACCTCCTTGAGCACCCAAATGATACATGTCCATTGAAGACATGATCAAACCATCGAGGAGGCATGCAAAACATTCCTTTGACCTACACCATGCTTGAGCATTAAAAACTCTTTCAAAAATCCCCAATCAAAAGGCCTTCACATTTTTAAGAATCATGCAAGATAAGGAAACCCTAGTTGCAACCTACTCTAAAGGCCCAAATGACACATGTCTAATGAAAATTTGATCTACAAAATACCCCCAATCAAAAGGCCTCCATGTTGTCGAAGAGTCATATAAGATTAAAAAAACCCTAGCTAGGACCTCCTCCAGCACCCAAATGACACGTGTTCATTAAAGACATGATAAAACCACCAGGGAGATGCAAAACATTTCTTTGACCTACACCATGCTTGAGCATCAATGGGTCATGGGTTTTAGTACAGGGAGGATAACATCACCCAAAAGATCTATCAAAAATACGATTTAGGGAGGTCTCATTATGACCAAAGAAACCTACAAACTATTAATGAATAATGACATCACCTTGCATGTTTGGATCCACACCAAAAATCATTCATTACCGTTTGGGAGCATCCTTGGGTCAAGATTTGGTGATTGGAAGGCCTTTAAAAATTATGGAGCCTTACATTTGGGCAACAATTGATTACATATTCTTGCCTATAAAGACTATAATGAATGCAGCAAAAATTGTTTAGATTTACATAAAACTAGATAGAGGAGAGACCCCTATATGTGCTCACCCTAATTTACGGGGTCCACGTATTTTTTCGGCCTCCAGCTAGACCACTAACCGAACAAGTTGTTCAAAGAGGGGAAAATGTAGACACCTAAAACTATCTCCTTGATCATGTACTAATTATTCATCTAATTGGTTAAATAATTTTTTAATTATTTAATTAAGTTAATTAATCTTATTCTTTTAATTTAATATTTCCTCATCATCTTACTAACTGATTCCATTTCCAATTCTCTCATTATTTAATCATTTTTCTAATGTTAATTAAATATTTATTATTTAATTAATTGTGATTAATTCCCCAATTTAAATAATCTTTATTATTTAAATAAACTCACTCTCAGTTCTATCTCTAGTCATTTAATCATCAACCCTTTTCTAAATATTAATTAAATATTTATTATTTAATTAATTGTGTTTTAATTACTTTAATTTAAATAGTCTTCATTATTTAATTAAATTCTATTTCTAAATAATTAAATTGTTTCTTTAAATTATTTAATTAACTAAATATTTCCTCTAATTCTAATTCCAAATCCCCAAATTCTAATTTCATAATTCTTCTAATTTTATTTAATTTCATAATTCTTCTAAATTCTTCAATTTCATTTAATTTAATCTCTAATTTCTTCTAATTTCAAATACATGTGCATGATTTCAAAAATCAAATTCAAAATCAAAGTCAAGTTCTAAATATATTCAAATAATAAATTGAATTTAAAATAAATTCAATATTTGAATTAAAATCTCTTGCAAAGATTCAATCGAAAATCCAAGTCAAAGTTCAAGCATATGCTAAATTAATTAATTCAATCTGTAGTCACATAAATCTGTCTACTTAATTAAATAAATATTTAGTATTTATTTGATGATTTAACCATCAATCAATAATTAATTAAATTAATATTTAATTAATTCATCTTAACCCTCTTCTCCTATTAATTAAATAAATTGTTCAATTTATTTGATTTAATTCATTTAACCAAATTCAGACCATTAATTAAATAAATAAATCATATTTGTTTAATTAAATCTTCTCTCACATTTAAATAAATTAACATTTATTTATTTAAATCCCCAAAAATCTCATCTCTCACATTTAAATAAATTAACATTTATTTAAATCACCTTTATCCTCCACCCACTTGCATTTTCCTACAAATGCAAGTTGCACAACTATTTTAAATAAATTATTTATTTAAAATCCTATTTATCCTCACCCACGTGAAACCTATAATGGTTTCCCTTAAAGTCTTCAAACTTAATGGCTTCCTTCTAGAGTCTTCTCAAGCCTTTAATGGTTTCCCTTAAAGTCTTCAAACTTAATGGCTTCCTTCTAGAGTCTTCTTAAGCCTTTAATGCTTTCCCTTAAAGTCTTCAAACTTAATGGCTTCCTTCTAGAGTCTTCTCAAGCCTTTAATGGTTTCCCTCAAAGTCTTCAAGCATTTAATGTTTTATCTTCCTTTTTCTCATGTAAATAAATTAAGATTTATTTAAATAAAATCCAAAATTCACATTCACATTTAAATAAATTAATATTTATTTAAATATCTATCCAAATGCAAATTGCACCATTTAATTGAAATAAATGATTTTATTTCAAATGAAAAATCTCAAAATTCCTCCCACTTGCATTCTCCTACAAAATCCACTTGCATGCCTAAATCCCTTTTAGATTCTTTTAACTCCTAATTAGCCTAATTCACCCCCTAAATATTGTCACATTCCTAAGCAACTTGGAGTCACTTCTCAAAGCCCTCAAAGTCTTCGAAATGCATTTAAGGCTTTAAGTCTTCAAATGGTTAACCTCTAAAGTCTTCCAAACCATTAAAGGCTCTTACATAACCATTTATGGTTAACTCGCCTTTTACCTTTGGTTAGAGACTTTCCTCTAACTTAACCATCCTTTTGACTCGTGGATCTCTTCAAAGCATTTATTTCTTTGACTAAGGTAACCATTTAACCCTTGCACATTCATTTATCCCTTGGATAAAAGGAATATCCATTAACCTAACCCTAACCCAACCCCCTAGGGTAACCATCATGTTCCCTCAAGCATTTAATGCTCCTTATCTTTCCTCTCAAGCCTCCTCATGGTGACACTTGTCAACATGGGATTGGGTTGAAAGTCTCACATGGATTGAATATCTTTCAATCCTAACCCTTGTTAAGATTTCTCAATCTTAACCCTTCATTTCCCTATTTCTTCTATAAATAGAACCCTTCTCCTCAAGCAAAGAATGAAGCATTAGAGTATTGTTGTTATACTGGTATTAGCATAGAGCTTTTTCATAGCATCACTATCTAAACTTACATAGCATTTGTTTATCATATTCAACCATCTTGAATCTCCATATGGCATCCATGGCTAGTGCTAAAAGCTAAGAGCTACACTCATGTGGAACTTGGAGAGGAGAGGAACAAGGGAGGAGCAACTATGAGCATCTTGATTAGCATTTGGAGGAGTATTGTTTATCTATTCTATGTTTGTATGCTTTCTATTTCATGCTTAATATCTCTCTTGATATGCCTATTTAGGATAATCTTTTGTTACTAACACTAACGTTTGTTTCTTGCGCTCTTGTGTGTGTTGCCATCAAACAACCATCTTGATACTCCATATGGCATCCATGGCTAGTGCTAAAAGCTGAGAGCTACACTCATCTGGAACTTGGAGAGGAGAGGAACAAAGGAGGAGCAACTATGAGCATCTTGATTAGCATTTGGAGGAGTATAGTTTATCTATTCTATGTTTGTATGCTTTCTATTTCATGCTTAATATCTCTCTTGATATGCCTGTTTAGGATAATATTTTGTTGCTAACACTAACGTTTGTTTCTTGCGCTCTTGTGTGTGTTGCCATCAAACAGATTTTCTAATCCATTTTGCAAAGCATCATTTGGTGAATCCGACATGAATCCAACACAAGATTTCTCTATAAAAGTACTAACTTTTTTTGTTTAAATTGCCACACAGGTTTCGCTTTACCACTTTCGTGTTAAATAGCGCTTCTTTGTTTACACAGAGTGGTGCTATTGTAACAGAGAGTTGTAATTTTTTTTTATTATAACCGAAAATCAAAACCTAGGCTTGTAGAAGCCCACCAATACCTCATTTTATTTTATTTTTTGGACTAACTGTTTGTTTGTTTATTCAGGATTGGAGGAGTTAGATTAGAAAGCATTGAATTATTTCTTTCACTTTGTTTTCAAAGTTGGATTAAAACAAATTCATTGTCTCTTTTGGCTTAAAAATTGAACCTCACATTTTCATTTTGGATCATAAAAAGAATCACATCTTTAGTTTTGGTTTGTAAAAAGAACCCCACTTGCAAATTAAAAAGAACCACAAACTTCAAAGTTTATTTGCAAGTTAGGAACAATCTTTATTTTGGTGCTTAAAATCAACAACACAACTTTCATTTCTTGCATCAACTTAAGGAAATTCACAATCAACATTTCATTTTGGGGCCAACTAAAAAGAACAAGCCATTTTTTTTCTTCAAAGTTCAAAAGTGATTTTACTTCAAGCAAAAACATGTTTTTCAATTCAGTTGACCAGGATTTCAAGTTCCTAGTTTACAACACATTTTGCCTTTGAAAGTTAAAAAAGAACACCATGATTGTTGGAGCAACATCTCCAAATAGTTAGATCACATTGCAATGAAAATTAGTTAAAAAGAAACAAGTGATTTTTGTGATTGGCACACTTGTACAAAGTTTGTCGAGGGGTCCTACTTCTAACACACTCTATCCTCTCCCTTGGCTTTCGTGGTCCTCGGTGCAAGAGAAAAGTGTTAGTAACACTCATATTTTATATTTTTAAGAGAGGTTTGCCAAGAGACACATCACTCTTGGGAATGACCTCGTGTAGTAAATCCTTCGAGCCGCTATAGAAATCAGGTGTGAGCGAAAGCTGTAGCCTTGGGTATAGTTGTTCCTACAGTGTAACTTGCCGAAAGGACAAATGGGCCCCACCACAAGCTACAATGCTCTTAAGTGAGTCACTGTAGAATGAACTTATGTCCAAAGACATCTAAAATTACTAAACACCTTTAAGTAGTAGCCCACCCGTTCTATTGATTGAGGATATTTGTGATAAATTCAGTGCAAGAGCATAGATGGTTTTTCTCCCAAGATACTCACCATACATATTTCCTTGAGTAGAAACATAGCTTTTTGGAAAGTCACTTGTGGCTTGATGAAGGTGATGACTTCCCCATCATAGGGATCATCTATTTTTTATGCTCGTGCAAGACTTAGTATATCACATCCTTACCTGCCACGGCGGGATTCATAAGGTATGTAGTACCAAAGTCGAAGAAATATCAAGATGTGGGCTGAAATTATCACAACTGGCCATTTGACCTTAGGGATAAAAAGTGTTTGAAGTGTCTTCATTTTGTGTCAGACCAGTACAAATTGAGCTGACTTCAGGCTTTGGAAAACACCTAAAATACATTTGAAGGAAAGGGTCATAAAAAGTTCAAAAGATTGGGTTGATCTAGACCCATACTTACTTGTGCCTTTTGAGGCAACATTCTTGTGTTTGTGTGCTTGCTTTGTTTTCTTGTCAAAGAAACATCAAAAATCAGTTCCAAAAACAAAGTATTCATCCAACATAAAAAATTTCAAAATACCAACAAAAGATCAAAAACAAAAAGCAAGAGTATCAAACTAAATGACCATTCTTCACATCTTAAGAAAGAAGAATCTTCATCAACACATCAACTTGAAAAGAAGACTATTGAGCTCAAAGGCTTTAATCAAAAAGAGGAAATTATTCTATCTTAATAGACAAATCTTTGTCTCTAATAGAGATTTTCTACGTCACATGCGTCTCTATCTTCAAGGGAAATCAAACGAATTTGATCAAGAGTCATTGAACCGTAGAGCTTTAAGTTATCACAAAAACAAAGGAGGCAAGATCAACCCTGACTTCTTTCTAGACATTTGTATCACATACAACATAGCTCGAGAAGAACCACCAACCCCTGAGAGGGAAGAAGAAGAATTTGTTCCTTATGTAACACGAAGTTTCTATTGAAGTTAAAAATTTCATCCATACCCCATTCACACACCATCAATCCATTTCAACTCTCAAAACATCAAGAGGTTGTTATCCTAAGTTCTTTTCAAATATTGCTTGCATCAAACACAAACAACATCACTTTTAGAGTGTCTCAACATCTAGGATAAACTCATCCTAAAGATGCATTTCTACGTAGGTTAAAACTAGTCTTTGAGTGAATCCTCTCATTACTAGGTAGTTGGATCTGTAACACATCTCAGATTCCTCTACACCTTATCACATCAAAACTTTGTCAAACCAACACAACAAGCAATTCAAGAAATAACTTTGATAATATCTACCTTTAGTGCTAGAGATTCATATGCAAAACACCCCACCAAACATAAATCTCTCATTTCATCAACAACTCATCATCATTTTCACCCAACTTCAACAAAAACTTGTGAACAAAATGGCTCATACTAGATCAAGAACTAGACAAATGGAAACTAAGGAAGAAGAGGAGGAAAACATCAATGAATTCCAAGAAGCCCTTGGAGGAAACATCAATGATGAAAATCCAAGTACTCCTACTCCTGCGGCAATAGAAAGGGCACAACACAACCCTCTCTTTAACAGACTTTTTGATGAAATACTCAGGAGCAATGTTGATGCTCACTTTTTGAGACTTGCTCAAGAGGGAGCCAAACTACCTTCTGACTTTGATGTTGCACAACTAAGACAAGCATGAAAATGCCAAAGTCCTAATGAGGATGAAAGAGGAGGAGATCCCATCAGATACAACCTTCATCAAGGTAATCCACCACCTCCTCCTCCAAATGACATAGACATGTTGCGGCAACAAGTTGAAAATCTCGCCCAACAACTTCATAGTCGCGTGAAAACTAATCAGTTTTCACTCAATGACATTTGTCCCTATCCCTTTGATAGGAATATTCATATGCCACCTTTTCCACTAGGTTCAAAACACCCAAGTTTGAAAAATATAGAGGAAAAGGAGATCCTCGTGATCATGTTTGAGAATTCCATTCAGCTTGCCTCAAAGTGGCATACAAAGATACGTACCTAATACGCCTTTTTCCCCAAAGCTTGGGAGGAACAACCACATCATGGTTTTCCCAATTACCAGGTGGCATTAGGACATTTGAAGAACTCATCCAGAATCCTGGCACATTACTCACACAACATTGAACGTGATATCACTATGGCTGATCTATGTAACACCAAACAAAAACCAGGTGAATTATTTTCAGTCTTTCTGCAACGATGGCATCAAATGTCTTGCAGATGTTCTCTTCAGTTACCTGAACAAGAACTAGTGGAAATATTTATTTCCAACTTAAATGATGAAATGGAATTTCACTTAGATGTGAAAGACACAAACTCTTTCAATGACATGATCACCAAAGGCTTAAAATGTGAGCAGGCTCTCATCAAGAAAGGACTTATCAAAATCTACAATGAGCCAAAGGATGGCCCTCATCCACGCTTCAATAGTGACAAGCCTAACTTCTGGAACAAAAACAAAAATATCATCAATGACGGGGTTGTGGATGCAAGAACTATCAAAAGTGCACAACCTGTGGTCCGATTTGTAGGACAGAACCCCCCACCTAAGAATAACACAGTTTCTCCTCCAAATCAAGGTCACACCACATCTCAAGATGAACCCAAACAGTGTCAGCAGAATTTTAAACCAAAATGAACATATAGTCCCTTAGGGGAACCCATCGAAACAGTGTTACATCAATTGGTTTCTCAAAATCTAGTGACCTTACCCAAAACATCAAATTATGAACCTCAAGCCAAACCTTCATTGTGGCGAGATACTCAATATTGTGATTTCCATCAAGGGAAAGGACATAAGACAAGCAATTGTCACAGATTGAAAGATCTTATTCAAGATCTTATTGACTGAGGTGAAATCAAGATCGAAGGACACGACCCAACGACAAAAAATAATGATCATCTCATGTTTAAAAATCCACTTCCATCACAAGATCAAAGGGGTCCTTCCACTTCAGGGCGAAACACAGATACCACCAATTATACGCAAGCCACATATAATTACACTGTGAATCACCTATATGATGCCAGTGAACAAATTGCAACTATTACCATCAAAAATCCTAGCTCCACTTGCAATGTTGTTACACCTCATGGCAAGATTACCATAAAAGCAGCTCCACAAGGCACCCCATATATCCCAGAGCAGTATAACCTTGTGGAACAGTTAGACAAAATGCCCGCACTAATATCTATCTTAGAGCTATTGCGCCTATCTCCATCCCATAAAACAATCTTGGATCAAGCTCTCCAAGAGGCGTCAGTCCCTGCAAACCTAAATACAGATCAGTTCCAAGCTATGGCGGGAAACCTAAGATCATCACCTTGTCTCACTTTCTCTAAAAGTGACAACTCATCCTTCCAGCAACCTCACAACGCCTCACTCCACATTGAAGGGTTTATCAACCAACATAGGATCAAGCGAGTCTTGATCGAAAATGGAGCAAGCCTGAATATCTGTACACTACAGTTGGTCACAGCATTGGGATATGCAATTGAATCAGTGGATCCCCGTAAGAAGATAACAATCAAGGCCTACGATGATGCAGAGCGTTCATCTAAAGGAGCTGTGGTGCTACCAATCCAAGTGGGCCCTGTGGTGAAACGAATCATCTATCAAGTCCTGGACCTTCCTCTACCATACAATTTGTTATTCAGAAGACCTTGGATACATGCCATGCAAGCCATTCCATCCACTTACCATCAGTGTATCAAGTTCCCGCATAATGGTGTAGAAATCACAATCCTGGGAGATGCAAATCCCTTTGCATATTGTCATAATATAAGTCATCAACTAGAGATTACCATTCCCAACAATAGAGAAGCCATCTCCTCCACCTCATACGTAAGTCCAGCCTCTCTTTCTAGTTCAAACACCACTATACCCAAGCAAGAGAAGCTCAAGATAAAAATAGCAGAAGAAGGTCCTGGAGAGTACAATCTAAGCCAACTCTTTTGTGTTGGACAAATGCCCACTTCTCTTAGAACACATGGAAAACCTCAACAAGTACTTCAAACACCACTAGTCAAACGAGCATGTACTTTGACACCTTTTATCCTTGGAAAGAGTCAAGAAGAGGAAACCAGGGATGAAGACTTAGCAGAATGGATCTATAGAGATCCTATCACCACCGACATTCCACAAGCTAAGATTCCGACAGATCAATATGGAAAAGGCCTTCTCATTATGCAAAGAATGGGATGTGATGGTCAAAGTTCTTTGGGGCATTGTAAGCAAGAGTGACATGAGTCACTGCAGCCGAAATTAAAACCCAAAGATAACACAGGCTTAGGCTTTCAAAAGGAGATCCTTCCTAAGCTCAGATTCAAAGGAAAACCCAGCAAACCACTATATCAACCTACTACAAAGTGGTCGCCTTTGATTATAAAAGAAACACCCAAAACCATAGCAATTGCCCCATTGAGGCTAAAAATCCCAGTGAAACCATTTGCAATGCCAGTCATCTCATCAATCAAACCAGCAACACCATCAGCAGTAGCAATAACATCAGTAGTCCCCTTCGCAGCACCAACTATATCAGAATTCCCAACAATATCGACAACACTGGTAATTCCAGCAGAAGCAGCAGATTCATTACTACCAATACTCCCTGTATCGAATTCATTGATCCCCATAATCCTTCCTGCAGCACCAATCATTTCATCTACAAAACCGGTCACACCTGCAGTGTTTAACTCAAAGGACATCCCAGTATGGTATAGAAATCGGATACCGGAAAGTGACTCAGAGAAGACCAACTCACATGAGTGGGAGTTTGATTCAATACATCTGAATACTGTAGATGAGGAAGACACATCACCCCTTCCAACTCACAAAGACATCCCTGTTTATGGAGAAGCGCAGATTAAAACTTCTTGGGTTCTTGAACTGGAAACATCTTCCACAAACCCTACGTCACATCCTATGCCCAATTCTAACAAGGAGAGTACCATCAATGACCTTGACCACAATGTCTTAACCCTCACTGACACATCTAATGAACTGAACCTAATCGATGAGGTAATGCCCATTTTCTATCCTGAACTCATCGAATGGAACCAACCTAATCCCCCATGCCTTGACCACTTCCAAAATGATGAGGCAATCATTGACTTTTTGGAATTACAGGATAACATACCAAGCGGGGATCACAAAGCTGGATTTTCCATAGAACTTAATAGAGCAACATACTTTGGGGCAGATGCCAAACCTTTCAGCTGCAAAAATATAACAATAAAACATGGATCTTCCAGTGAAAACCACACTGTGGCATTGTTTGATCCCATAAAAGTAAAAATAAAGAGTGTATCCAATGGTGAAAACCTCTCTAAGGTGCCTGAGGATGAAAGGTTTGACATCCTCCCCTCTAGTACACAGCAAGAACGATCAATGATTCTCATCGAGGAAACAAAAGAATACAACGTGGGGACTCCTGAAACTCCTCACCACATACAACTAGCATCTCTTTTGACTTCAGAGGAACAACCCAAGTTTTTTGAATTCTTCCAGAAATGCCAGATCAACTTTGCATGGTCATATGCAGACATGCCTGATCTTGATCCAGATTTAGTCATGCATCACCTCGCCATAGCAGAAGGAGCCAAGCATGTTAAACAGAAACTTTGCAAGATGCATCCCCAGATCACAGTACTAGTCAAAGCAGAACTTAAGAAACTCCTAGATGTTGGTTTCATTCGACCAATTGATTGTGTAGATTGGATATCCAACATTGTGCCTGTCGGCAAACCAAATGGGGGCATTCGTATCTGTACTGACTTTAGAGATCTGAACAAAACATGTCCTAAAGATGACTTCCCCCTACCAAATATCGACATATTAGTGGACCTAACAGTAGGACATGTCATGCTTTCTCTCATGGATGGCTTTTCAGGATACAATCAGATAAAGATCGGACCAGAGGATCAACATAAGACGGCCTTCACATGTCCATGGGGAACATACTGTTGGAATGTAATGGCTTTTAGTCTAAAGAATGCAGGAGTGACCTATCAACAAGCAATGACCACTATCTTCCATGATATGATGCATACCATAATGGAAGATTATATTGATGACTTATTGGCAAAATCACTAACAAGAGAAGGTCATCTGAAAATATTAGATAAAATCTTTGATAGACTGGAACAATATCATGTTCAACTCAACCCAAAGAAATGTGTCTTTGGAGTAACCTCAGGGAAGCTTCTAAGGTACATTGTCTCAAGCAAAGGCATTGAGGTTGATCCTGCAAAGGTCAAAGCAATCATGGACATGCCACCTCCCAAGAATATCAGTCAGCTAAGGACATTACAAGAATGGCTACAATCCATCTGAAGATTCATTGCACAACTGGCAGATAAGTGTCACCCTTTTACACACCTACTACACAAAAACATCCGCTTTCAATGGGATATCAGATGCCAGCAAGCATTCCAAATGCTTAAAGACTATCTCATGAATACACCATTGTTGGTCCCACCAGATCCGAGTAGACCTTTATTACTCGATATTTCAGCAACTAATACAGCATTAGGTGTACTACTGGCACAACATAATGCAGAAGGGAAAGAGTGTGTTGTTTACTACATCTCTCGCACACTGGTTGGCTATGAACTCAATTACACCACTATTGAGCGAGCTTGCCTCACAGTAATCTTGGCAGCCACTAAACTGAGGCACTATCTATTGACACATAAAGTACATCTCATTGCAAAGATCGATCCACTAAAGTAATTACTCAACAAATCAGCATTGGCAGGCTGTTTGGCCAAGTGGGTGATGATTCTAAGTGAATTTGACATCGAGTATGTGGATCGTAAGGCTATCAAGGGCCAAGTTATTGTAGATCAGTTGGACAATGCACCACTCATAGGCACTCATCCTCTCATTTCCAATTTTCCAGATGAAGAGATATTCATGATCACAGCAGCACAACCATGGAAACTATACTTTGATGGTTCATACACTAGGCATGGCTCGAGGGCAGGCATTCTGTTTATCACACCTCAAGGTGGCAACATCCCAAAGTCTTACAGGCTCAAATTTCCATGCACAAACAACATAGCTGAATATGAAGCCCTGATCATAAGACTCAGGCTAGTCATACAATAGAAGTTACAAGAACTACAAGTATATGGCGACTCCCAACTGGTCATTCGACAAGCAACTAATGAATATCAGAAAAAGGATGACAGACTCGTGTCGTACAAACAAATGGTGGACAAATTAAAGGCACCATTCACTACTATCACCTTTGAACAGATACCCAGAGATCAGAATCGAGCTGCTTGAGCTATGGCTACCATTGCATCTCTCCTAGATCTTCCATAGAATTCAACACGCTACGAGTTCTTGGTAGAACAGCTTTGGATTCCTGCTTATGATATCCCTGAATCCGAGATGATATGTCACCTTATTGGTTCTGAATCCCCATGGTATGGTGAGTTCTACACCTACCTCCATGATCACACACTTCCTCCTAACCAATCGAATAACCAATGTAAAACTTTCATTTACCAAACCGCTCGATATACCATTATTGTTGAAACCCTATACCGATGCAGTCTTGATGGTACTCTCCTTCGATGTCTGGAACATGATGAGATAACAAAGGCCTTGGAAGAAGTACAAGAAGGAATTTTTGGAACTCACGCAAGCAGTCTGTCACTAGCCAAGAAACTCCTGCGCACTGGATATTATTGGCCATCCATGGACAAAGACTCCTACTACATTATCAGAAAGTGCAAGAAATGCCAAGTTCATGGAGACTTGATACATGCACCAACATAGGAATTGCAATCAGTCACAACACCATGGCCTTTTTGTCAATGGGGTCTTGATCTTGTGGGTAAAATCCATCCATCTTCATCCAACGGCCACAAATTCATTATTACCTCCACCGAATACTTCATAAAGTGGATTGAAGTTGTTCCACTTACCCAAGTCACCGGCAAGCAGATCACCTCATTCATCCTTAATTACATCATCTGTCAGTATGGTATACCCGTGCCCATCATCACAGATAATAGTCTTCCTTTCAAAAATCAGGATGTCTATGAACTCTGTGAGAAATTTCACATCCAACACCACTTTTCCACTCCCTATTACCCACAAGGGAATGGTCAAGATGAAGCATCAAACAAGAACATATTAAGAATTCTCAAGAAAATAGTCAATGATGTCAGTCGTGATTGGCATGTTCAATTGAATCCAGCACTATGGGGCATATCGAACTAGCATTTGAACCCCTACAGGTGCAACTCCCTACTCATTGGTCTATGGTGCAGAAGCTATTTTACCTATTGAGGTTGAGATACCATCACTATGGGTTTCCTTGCACAATCTCATCGATGATGAAGTATACAAAGTATCCCATCTCCAAGACTTAGAGCTACTTGATGAGAAACGATAAGCTGCATACAATCACCTCAAAGCCTATCAACAGCGCATGAGCAGAAAGCTATAATCATCGAGTTTGACCTCATACATTTGAGGTAGGTGATCTTATTCTTTGAGAGAATCCTCATAACCAACCAAATCAAGAACATCAGGGAAAGTTTGAATCGAACTGGCTGGGTCCATATGTTATCACTGTTGTATTTGGGTCCGGGGCATATCAGTTGGCTACTTCTGAAGGAGAACCGCTAGCAGATCCAATCAACAGCATGCATCTCAAATGGTTTTATACCTAAAAGTTGTACAGAAAAACACCAAAAACATTCAGAAAAATGTCTTGAAGAAAATACAAAAACATCAAAATAGTAAAGAAAAATCATACATCCCAACGGTGAACAACCACTCCGGTGGCACCTTGGGTAAGTGCGATGGTGAAAACCTGGCAAAGAGGTGCCCCTCATAAAGGCTATGGCTCCATTATCTTTTAGGCTTGTTGCGATCATATTCATAACATACACACATCCTCCGCCCAAACCATGGCTTGTTATTGATCTACAATCAAGAAAAGTACTTCATGCATCTTGCATCCCGCTTTTTTTCATAGTCATGTCTAACACTGGGGGAAATGCCCTTAACCTATTGATGGAAGTGGATTCTACATTACTTGTGATTCATTAGGTTCTTCATTCAAAACAATCACACAATACCAAAAACATTCAAAATATTCATCAAAATACCAAAAACATTGGAAAACAGTCATCAAAATGCAAAAACATTGGAAAACTGTCTCACAAAATCCAAAAAAATTCAAAACTATCTCACAAAATCCAAAAACATTCAAAACTATCTCACAAAATCTAAAAACATTCAAAACTATCTCACAAAATCCAAAAACATTCAAAATTGTCTCACAAAATCCAAAAACATTCAAAAATGTCTCACAAAATCCAAAAATATCAAAAATCACACAAAAACATGGCAACACCTTGTACATACTCATCCGAGCAGATACCAAACAAGCATTGAAAAATACTCACATGATGATCACTTATCAAATCGACCAAACAATCAACATCAACACTCAAACTGTCTTCAACAAGGATGCATCCTTCCTTACCAAAACAAAGACAAGAAGACATTTTCTTTGACAAGAAAATTCTGTTTAAGCTATCAAGTACTTGGTTGATTTATAGGTTATTCATTCGTTTATATATATATCAGGTTCCTACAACATTGTTTGTGTATCTTCTGCGAATTATTCCAATGAAGTATTGGGGCATGTACTAATGGTGTCTGCATGGGAATTTCACTAAGCTACGTGATCATATGCAAAATACAATCATGGATCACTATGGCTTGCCGACTACAACGTATACCTCAACCATATGATCATGAACCATTATCGAGGGTCCATATTCTTTATTCTTTATATATGATGTTTTCTTACAGGTACAATGCTCCATCTTTGGTTCCTACTACCTCATCCACACTCGATAATGATTTATCTCTTACTACGGTATGAACTTGTCTCAGGATATGATCGGCAAAAGATCAAGGAGGATGTTCCAAGTCATGCATGAAAGGAGATAATCCTTGTCTGTTCTGCAAGCAATACTCAAGTCAACTTGATCCATTATATCAAGTTGCTTGTATTAACTTGCTCTATCAAAATCCATGAAAGGAATACTCAGGTCATCTTGAATCATTATGTCGAGTTGCTTGTATTTTTCTTACAACATTTTAAAGCTCAATGATGAAAAATAAAGCACTATGGATCATCATTACATCTCATCTGTATATATTGCATTTTGTTGCATTCCATCCATCCATACATTCATAAATAGCTGCATATCATTCATACATAGTAATGACAATGGATACTCTATTTTCCTCTTCTTCCATAGGAATGCGTCATAGGTCCTCAATTTCTTCTATCTAACATCAAACCCCACCCTCACCCTCCCCATCTTGGTAATCAGCATCACATACCCTACAGCATCTCCCATCAACCCAATCAAGCCAATTACTCTGTCTACACAGGCACATCAACTCACACACACCCAGACTATCAATAGATACTCTAATCAAGTATCTTTGGATCTCAATAGGTAATCGATTATGGCGAACCTAGACTACAACAGGCATTTATCATAATGACCTAGTCTCAACCGGGCTGCTATGATTCACCACAACCATCCATCACATGCACACACTATCAATTGATCAACCAATCAAACACAATCATAATGGACAATTACATCAATTGTCTAAGTCTCAACGAGTATTTTGCTTAAAATACCTTGACTTCATCAGGCAGTTACATCAATTGTCTAAGTCACCATCAGGTCACTTTGTTTCACTTACTCAGACTTTATCCTATCCAAGTGAACAATTGACATCAACTGTCATGCTTTGACTCGACCTGGGTAATTAAACCAATTGCACCAGATTGTCCAACCATTTTGATCAATTGTACAATATCAATCAAAAGCACAACACCACACTTGCACTGTATCTCCTGCATAACCTACGGGTACTCATTGGCTTGCCATTTCTCCATATTCACTCTATTTTCTTCCATTCTTTCACCGTTATTGCTAATTTCTTTTATTCTACCTCCCCTCCACTTCTTTCTCTTTTTCGAGAGATCGCTTGATTTTTCAAAAAAAATCGGCCCATCTCTCAAGGGGGCATACCACCCACTAAATTAGCATTTCTGGGGCATATTTCTTCACACCTATTTTTTTTTCTTTGAAACGACGCAATAAAACCACACCGTCTCAAAGAGGGGCAAATGTAGTCACATAAATCTGTCCACTTAATTAAATAAATATTTAGTATTTATTTGATGATTTAACCATCAATCAATAATTAATTAAATTAATATTTAATTAATTCATCTTAACCCTCTTCTCCTATTAATTAAATAAATTATTCAATTTAATTGATTTAATTCACTTAACCAAATTCAAACCATTAATTAAATAAATAAATCATATTTGTTTAATTAAATCTTCTCTCACATTTAAATAAATTAACATTTATTTATTTAAATCCCCGAAAATCCCATCTCTCACATTTAAATAAATTAACATTTATTTAAATCACCTTTATCCTCCACCCACTTGCA